>NC_083115.1:25853355-26064470 GCF_949774975.1 Lagenorhynchus albirostris | reverse complement strand
GATTCCAAATACTGAGGCAACTTAACTGTGTCCCAAGTAAAAAAAAAAAAAAAATTGTCGGGGCAGTGAGTAGGTAACCAGAGCCTAATATCATATTATTTTTGTCCCAGCACTGACATCATTAATCAGTGAAGGGGAGCATCTCTCTAATAGTCTTCATTACCCGTTTTTTCTCAAAATAGAAATGATGTTGTTTCCCTGAGCCTCCCTGACACGCAACAAGAAGCAGTTTGCTTTTAGCATTGAGTTCCTGGAACAAGTTACATTTTATTTCAAGAATTTATGTGCAATTTATGTAAATTGTTCTTAAATACTTGTATTAGCATTTAGGAAACTAGACGAATTTAAAGTAGATGTAACCACTCCACGTTCAATTTAATGACAATGTTCTAAAGACCTAAAATTAAGAGAATACACTATTAATATTAGGTTATCTACCATATGAAGTTTATGATTTTAATATGCATCATTTCATAGATCTAGAATGGAATTATTAATCCAAAGAGCAAAACAAGTGGCACACGAAACAATACCCCAAGAATTGGCAGGAAATCCTTAAAGTTATAGGCAAGAATTCAAATAAATTTGTTGAAAAACTTTCATTTTTTTCTTAAAAAGAGCTATAATGAAAACATGCTCATTTAAACATTACTGAAATTCACTTTTAAGATCAGAATGATGTAAACATAAACAGAACAATTGTTTCTAAGGAAATTTATGTAAATTAGATAGTTATTGCATTAAATCTATGAAAAAGGTCAACCTTTCATACACTGAAATGCAATCATCGATAGGACAAAAATTCATTCCACTCCAGTATTTCACATATTACCATCTGTTTTTAATTAAATAAATGTCATCTTCGAACTAAGCTTAAAAAGAAATTGGTTTTGGTGTAATATTGTGAGGGAGATAACCTAGTAAAGGTTTTGAGTCCCCCTTTTATTTTAATAACAAAAAGGTTGTTTGTGTTGTAATAACCACTGTTACATGCCTTTGTGCTGGCTCTGTGTTACTTTTGATCTGGATATTTCAAAGTGAAAGAGTCATTATTGTTGTTCCTAATCCAAAATTTCTCTTTATACAGTGTATGATGTATATGATATGTTTACCATTAGTTAACAATTGAATATTGTTTCTCCCCAACAGACAGAGAGACAGAAAGAAAGAAAGAAAGAAAGAAAAAGAAAGAAGGAAAGAAAGAGAAAGGGAGGGAGGGAGAAGGAAGAAAGGAAGCAGCAGGGGTAAAGAAGGAACATTTCCAAAGAAAACCCCAAATGAGTATAAAGGAAGTTTTGTTTATGGTTTGTACTATCTTTCTACACGTTAGCATCCCCAGGTGACCTATTCCTATTGATGTTTGTTAAATAGTGTCATTCTTGTCACATCAAGATGATTTGTTACAGTTCCTAAAAACAGCATACAAAAAGTTTCTCTGATGCTTTTTAAATGCTTCTGACTTTCTCTAGCCTCAGGGCCTTAATACAGGATGTACCTCCAACCTGGCAGCTCTGGCTCTGCACACACCCTCAGCACTCTGGGGGGCTCAGTGTCCCTAACAGCACCTCCGTGGTGTCCCCCAGCTCCCCACCACTCTGTCCTCTGCCTCTGAGCCCTGCTGTTGTGACCATAAGTCCTTCCATGAACAAATCTCCCACTGCACTTTCACCACATGCCCCTGTGCCTGACATCGCGTAGGACCTCAGTTTTTGGTTATAAACGAATAAGTGGCTGCATTAGGGGTTGAGGTAGGTGACCCACTGGAGGGGTTATCAAAACATCACCCACTTGAAATTCCCTTCCTGTGCCTGGCAATTTCCTAAATCCACGATTTGAAGCCAGTTTCTTTGGTGTTTAAAGATGTTTCTGTCCTTATTAAATGCTCAGTAAATATATTAAATGAATGGGTGATTTTTACAAAGTACTCATGGAACTTACCCTTTTAAAAAGACTGTGCAATTTTTTAACTTAATTTAATTTTTATTTTATTTTTAATATCTTTATTGGAGTATAATTGCTTTACAATGTTGTTAGTTTCTGCTGTATAACAAACTGAATCAGCTATACATATACATATATCCCCATATCCCCTCCCTCTTGCGTCTCCCTCCCACCCTCCCTATCCCACCCCTCTAGGTGGTCACAAAGCACTGAGCTGATCTCCCTGTGCTATGTGGCTGCTTCCCACTAGCTATCTATTTTCCATTTGGTAGTGTATATATGTCCATGCCACTCTGTCACTTCATCTCAGCTTACCCTTCCCCCTCCCCATGTCCTCAGGTCCATTCTCTACGTCTGCGTCTTTTTTCCTGTCCTGCCCCTAGGTTCGTCAGAACCATTTTCTTTTTTTTTAGATTCCATATATATGTGTTAGCATACGGTATTTGTTTTTCTGATAAGACTGTGCTACTTTATATCCAACATGCTTTTCAGTGTATTGAATGACAGTGAACCAGGCTCATAAAATTAGAGTTTATTCTACCTAGTAGGATAAACTAGTCAAAATATTTTAAGATGTCATAAGTAGACTTAGTATGTCTTTGTGGTACCTTTTAAGAATATAATACTCTTCTGGGGGACCATTTTGCATTAAGCATTTCATTTTTAATTTCACTCTGATGTTTTCTTATTTATTCATTCAAACTTTTAAAGAGCCTTTTCAGAGAACATACTGCATATCCATTTGTGAGCCCAAAAATGTTTTCATGTGTTTTATGATGTATACGTAGGAAAAATGTTAACAGTATTTGTAGTTCTTAATCCCATTCAGCCAAAGTATTATTATTATTGTTATTATACAGCTTGTTTCTTAAAGTGAAATAGAGGTTTGGACAATTTTTAATATCCTTTTGTTGCATAACCCAGTGTTTTTGTAGGCAGCCAGAAACGTGTGGCTCAGAGGGAGTGCAGAGGTGGAGAGGAGAGATTGGGGGCTGTGGTCACATCATCTCAAATAACACCTGCACAGGTCGTATGTTCGTGAATTATATTATCCAGGGAGGGCCAAGGAACTAAGAGAAAGGATGAAATGCAGAAAAGAATAAGATGGGATGCCGGAAAATCATATCAAAAACTTCAAGGAAGGAGGGAAAGGAACAGGGGATGTGTTAAATGTGCCAAGTGCCAGAGGGTCAGTTGTGTCCTTTGAAAAGAGGACACAGATTTGGTATCAGTGAGAAAAGGGCAAATGTGAACTCTGAGCCAAAATAACATTTCTCCTTAAAACCCCTCCTTCTCACGCTTCACTGTTCTTTTAGTCTCTTCACTGGAGGAAAGTACTTCTTGATGTTCCAAACTGTTTTTTTTTTTTTTTTTTTGCTCGCAAGTGGATTTAAGCTGCATCGGTTTTATAAGGACTTGGCATTAAAATTCTGAGCCTGTAAGATCCCAGTTAATAATGCCTGCTTTCCAAATTAATATTGAAGGGAATATCCAGTTTCCAGAAGGACCTCACTCTTTGTTTATAAAAGGTTATCACAAGTGAAGTATTTAAATAGTTACCTAAATATTCTCAGATATGTTAGTTTTTTAAAAATTGTTGGTCATACACATATTTAGTCTTGTGTAGACCTTTTCTGGATGTGAATGATTTTGCCATTTATAATTAATTTTAATGCAACCATTGTGAGTAAGAGTGTAAGAGAAAAAGTCAGTGAATGAAAATACGACCACAGTGTAGTTGGTGATGTTATCACCTGCCAGCAGCTAGACCAGTTTGGAAACTGGGTTACATTCAAGCGACCTCAGGGCACATTACTGCAAGAAGGGGTCGCCTGCAGCCCAGAATACACGTTTGCAAGGCCAAGTGGAAAACATGAGGTTTATAACAGGAAAGCAAACACACACACAATAATCACAATAATCGTGTAGCACCAGAAAGTGGGCTGCTATGTTTATTTGACCTACTTAAACTTCTTTTCCCTTCTTTTGTTAGTTAAATATCCTAAGGCATAATGGGACTAATATGCCCGAAGCAGGAGCTTCCTACACAAATTACATTTATGTTTTGGTAGTCAAACACTAGGGTTAGAATTGTCTGTTCTTACAAAATCACATCTTAAGAAAGTGTTGTAAAAGCCTGAAGGCCAACTTTTCCCCTCAGTACACAAATGGTTTTATTCTAGCCTGTGGCAGACTTATGCTTATTTTACTTAATTATATCTTTTTCTTTTTTTGGAAGATTTATTTATTTACTTTATACAGGTTCATATGATATAGATTTCAATATTTTTACATAAGAATAAAACAAAATGAAACAAAGAAACAACACTAGACTCCAAGAAGATGAAAATATGAGAAGAAGAAAAGGAAGAAGCAAAAAACTTAAACCTTCAAGCATTTTCTCTAAAAGTAATCATACTTAGTGCCAGTTTGAGGAGGGTGCCTCCAGATCTGGAATTTGCCGCTGCTTCTCTTTCCCGAATGGTTCCTCTGGACTGTGGGAGGGTTAGGCCCAGAAGAGAGAGTCTTTGACTCCGCCCCAAGGCGACGCCCGCCTGGCTCCAGCCCCCTCAGTATCCTCACGCAAAGGAGCAGGTTATCCTGCTGGCTAGCAAGCCAACAGGGGCGTCGTAATGTCCAGGTGGTGAGTGAGTCTTCCTGAAAACAGCTGGAGACATCTGCAAAACACTAGGGTTTAACTTGGCCACTGGCATGGAATAGGCCCAGCCTTAGTTATCAGGAATTACGTGACCATCTACGTAACATGGCAGCTCCAGCCCTACCCTGCAAATTCCCTGTCCTCTGTACCCAGGTTTTTTTTTCCATAGCACTTATCAGGATCTGGCAAATTATATCTTGTTTATTTGGGTGTCACCCGTCACTGTCCAGCAGATTATGAACTTCAAGGAGGCAGGCACTGTGTATTGTGGTCACTGAAGTACCAGCCCCAGGCCAGCACCAGCTCAGCCTTTCAGTAAGGGTGTTATGTGGTAGATTCATGATTTTATAGCTGAAAGCTCCTTGCCCTGCGTTTGTGTTCTGGACTTGAACTTTATATAAACAGAGAAATCTTTTCCACCAGGTTTCTCTGGGGTGTTCAAGAGGCTGACCTGTTTCTGATGTCTGATTTTCAATATATTCAAATGTGAATTCATTCCTCTTCATTAAACGATTATTCATGATGGAACACAAATGCTTCCAAATCTGAGCAGTGATATTCTAGTACACATTTTACAGACATGTCTTTTTTATTACCTGTTATCTCCTCATTCACAATAAAGACACTAAGATTAAACACTGACAAAACTAATTAAGTGGTATTTCAGTATTTCCCCCCTACTATAGCTGCATATACGTTCAGGAGTATGCATTATGGTACTTTCTATAACCCTTTACCAAATCCAGCATTACTTTAAAATCACATAGGTTTACATAATGTATATAAAAAGAATCTGTTTCATTATATAAAGTATTGACAGAAAACACATTACTCTTTTTAAAATCATAATATGTAATATCTTATTTGCCTCATTTTTAACTAAATATGGCATAAAGCATTTAAACCATAATGTAATAGCAGCATACCTTTATCTTACTCATTAAATACATTTTGATCAGATTATCAACAGAAAAGATCACAGAATAAGCAGACTTATACACAAAAAATTTCTTTCTGAGGCAAGAAAAATAACCACATCACATACACCATACTCCACAAAATTTCTGCTATTGTCAGCAAAAGTATGTAGCTCAAATTCTTGGCAATATTTGAAACAAAAATGTCACCTTGATCTCAAGGCTAGAAGTTCTAAAGAGTGGAAAAAGTTAGTCTAAAAATTAACACACTTAGCCACTATTCACTAAATTTAGTTTTTAAAATTTATTTTAAATTGTCAGAGAAAGTGTTTTAATCCATAAATTTTAATTGCAGAAAAGCAAAAAATATATTTTCTCTGCAGTATTTCTAGACAGTGTATATATGTTGTTTCAACATGGGGACTTTTGATATGGGGTGATAATAAGTGATGCCCTCAAGGGTTTTTGCGTCATAAAGCTTGTTTTTCCTAACCTAAATTTTACACATTGCTGTAATGGTAGGATCCTTCCACATTCCTCCAGAATCCTCTAACCCTCTCTCTATATGAACCTGCCATCACGTGTATTACCTGCAATTTTAATCATTTTCTTTTGTGTCCTCCCTACACTCCCAGGTGTGACCTGGGCTCTTTGCGGGCGGGGCAGTGCTTATTTGTGTTCAACTGCAGCTGGGGCAGAGTTGGTGTGAGTATACGTTGTTCAGGTTAATTGATTGCGTTTTATGTTTTTGGTTTTCCTCCTAGTGACCACTCTCCTTTGCTCACACAGGGCCCTCATTACGGTGCTGCTCACATTTATACGTGTCCTTGCGATGTGCAGTTTTAGGATTAATTCTAAATATTAGGATAGTCACAGATATGCTCTTGGGGGTAAAGTGCGTGAGGCGCTTACATGGCTTCTGTGCTTCCACTCATAGGCCAGTCTAGTTTAGCCTGTCTGCTAAGCTTATAGCTGTCTTCTGACTGTCCTTGTTCTCCCAGGGCAATGAATGCCCAAACGCAGTAAGAGACGGGTGGGGACTTGTCGAGGGGAATGTCTTTCTCAGAAACGCCCCACAGACTTTCCTCCATGTCTTATTGGCCATGATTAGGTCATACACCCACACCTAAACATTGCCCGCTGGCTGGTAAAGTCAATCTCCAATGCTTAAAGTCCTTCTTATAAAAAAAGAGCTGTACCGGCAACGAAGAAAGGAGAGAAAAAAGGCTCCATGGAGCAACCCAGACTCTCTGCCCACTGCTCCTGCTTGAGCTTATAAGATTATTTTGGGGCATTAGGAGACTGAAGCTTTCACTGTTGCCTAGTAAACGCTCCCAGTGCAGATTTTTCTCCACCAAAGACTGCCTTTTACTCTCATGGAGATCTCAGTCGTTGGGTATAAGTCATCCACAGAGAGGAAAAATAACAAGGAAGAGCACGGATCACCCGTAAAATGAAAACTACTGCTTAGAAAGGTTTTCTGAGAAAGTAGTGTTATACCTTTGTGCCGGAAGCCTCATGATTCTTGGCCAGTTGGGGGAATGTTTTGGGTTGAGTGCACTCACTTTGGCTTTTCTGTTTCCCTTCCTGTTCTCAGTGGTGCCCCCATGTTCTCTCCTGCAGCAGCCCCCTCTTAACTGTGCTCAGACATCACCTTCTTCAAGAGACCTTCTTCCCCCTGTCTGTACTTAGTCTACCCACCCCACAGTCTTCTGGGAACAGCTTTGTGCATACCAGGGGGATTTGGACATGGATTGAAATAACTCACATTCATATTTCCCAGGGGGATTTCCAATTTAAATTTTAGTTTTAGTGGTGAAATAAAAGCTATTTCACCAACCCTCTGCAGGGAAAGGGATTCTGGGATTCGTGGAATAAATTTGAGAGCGCTTTGGGACACCTGGTCCTTCCTCTTGTTCCTGGCCTCACAGAAGATTATGCCTGTCTGTTCTCTTGTGAAATGAAGTCTGGTGCATCTGCCATGAGTCTCTCTTGGTTCAGTCTTAAAAATGTTTGAAGACTTTGTCTTTTTTTATGCTTTTAGAGCCAGCCTCTCTTGTTTTCTTACATAATACCTAACTGCCTGATTGCAGGTCTGTGCTAAGTTATAAATGATTTAGAATGGACATCTATACAGGAGAAGTGTTTGTGTGTGGTGTGTGCTTCCACAAAATCCACTTCACTTGCAGGATTAACTGGCTCCTTTAACACTTCTTGCTGGAGGCACCTGGCTGGCTGAATGGTCGTTACTAGGGGAGGAACTAGGTTCCTCCTAGTACTTCGTTTGGCTGGGTTTCTCAGCAGGTATGGTGTGGGTTCATTCAGAATTTGGTTTTGCATTTGTGCCAAAACTATTTCTGTCAGTGTCATTTGTCATCATAATTATGTAATTTAATAAAATCTCAGATAAACCAATGATATATGAGGTTTTAAAAAGGGAGTTATTCTGTCCATAGAAAAATAGCTAAAAATGAAAATGACTGGCAAATTAGCTGTAGGCAAGATGACTGCAAAAAAAATTGTGGGGGAAAGCACTTTTTAAAGAATAGAAGGGTTGGGCTTCCCTGGTGGTGCAGTGGTTGAGAGTCTGCCTGCCGATGCAGGGGACACGGGTTCGTGCCCCGGTCCGGGAAGATCCCACATGCCGCAGAGCGGCTGGGCCTGTGAGCCATGGCCGCTGAGCCTGCACGTCCGGAGCCTGTGCTCCGCAACGGGAGAGGCCACAGCGGTGAGAGGTACACGTACCGCAAAAAAAAAAAAAAAGAATAGAAGGGTTATGCATTCTGGTAGCCTTCAGGGGTCTTAAGTTCTCACTTCACTTTATAGTCACTAAAAACTGAAAGTTTTAGATGGTCATTGATGAATTGGTTTTGCAAAAACCTGTGTTGCCTGTGAACCTATACTCAAAAGAAAGTGTGTTAGCTCTAGAGCTGAAGTTTGGAAAATCAATGTACATCTTCATGTTTGGAATTAAAATAAACTAGTAAAAAGAAGCACAGGCACTTTAAAAAAATACTTTCCCTCTTTAACTGATTGTTTCAATTAAAGAAAAATGAGAAGATAAGAGGGCTTTTGCTGTATCGCCCCTCATACACATGGCATTTTGTTCCAGAGAAGCATCAAGACCAACATGGCAGCAAATGCCAGACAAAGTGCTCAGGGCTGGACTGTGTGGAGGCTAGTGCCTGTCTCCTGGTCCAGTGGGTGTGTGGGAAGCAGGTGATGAGGCATCTAGTGGGGCCCTATGGATTCTGGTCCCCATGACAGCACTGGGCTAATTGGTAGACCCAGTGGGGATGACGTTTGTTGAGTCTGTTCAGGTTGGCTCCAGGCCTGGAGTTCTGTCTCCTGCAGAGATGCCCAGAGCCCCCTCTGCTCTGACCTGAGACTCAGTCAGTTTTGACCAAGTTTCCTCAGTCTCTCATACCTAGCAAAAGAAAGGCCAACTCATTTTGAAAATGATGTGCGGGTTCTCTGAGTTTATGCAGAAATTTAATTCCTCTCCTAAACTCTCCATATATACATGGCTAATTCCTATTTTTTAATTTAATTTCTCTTAACCTTTCAGATTTAGACTTTTGTTTTCTCTTGATTTTTTGAATGCTGTGTACCATTTTCTGTATTTTTTCCCCTAAACATAAATGCGTTCATACACCCACACACACAACTGACATTTGCACTTGGTCTAAGACAAAAAAATGTCAACTGGACACCAAATATTTATCTTTACAAACTCCACCATAAGTTCTTACATAATTTCATAAAGCTTTATATCTTTATTATATCTAAATTCTGGCTAACAATGTCATTTTCAATCAGTCCCTACAAAGTACCACGCACAGTTCAGTCAAGCCGGAGGTAAGTACTAAAATATCCTTGAGAACTATGCTGTGTTCAGTGGGGGTGTGTGTGTGTGTGTGTGTGTGTGTGTGTGTGTGTGTGTGTGTGTGTGTGTGTGTGTGTGTGTGTGTGTGTGTGTGTGTGTGTGTGTGTGTGTGTGTGTGTGTGTGTGTGTGTGTGTGTGTACCTGTGTGGCTCCTGGTATAAAGAGAAACCTGAGTGGGTGGTAACATTGTTTCCTGCAAACACCCACCAGTCTAACACAAATGAGACATAATTATAGCGATTTCTGCCTAACTGGATGCTGTGTACTCAGTGTGGTGGTTTGACTTTTCACATCAGTAATCCAATTTCAAATCATACTTTTTATATGACAACTGTAGCCTCTCATGGGTGAAATGAAACTGTCAGTTGCAGACATGAGAGCAAGTGTTGATTTTTAAAACTGATGCTGTCAGGACTGAGACTGTCATTTCTGGGTATGAGAATGCAAAGACATATATAATCACATCTATGAAATATGTGTTGGTTATTAAACATGTGTTACTCCTTAGAGACAAGTATTTTCAGGACCCTTATGGGACACCAGTGAGGTGTGGCCAGACACTCACTGGGGTCTTCATTCTTCCAGCTGGGCTTCTGCCAATCACTGCCTTGGAGATGGTGGAGAGCTGGCTGTTACAGGCCAGGGTCAAATAGAGGAAGGACCGGAATCACTACACCTCACTCTTTTTAAATCATTTCTAATGTAGCTCCCTTATATCTATGTGAGACAACATCTGAATAAGGAGGATAAATTTTAGAAATATATATATTCTTAAACTTTGGAATATATGACTTCACAGTGTTTTCAGTTGATAAAGCACATGTGTGGAGAAGTGAAGCTTTCCATTGATGAATGTGTCTTAATGAAGTGCTGTTTTCTGATAGAAAGCATTTTTAAGTGGCTTTTATTGGGTTTTAATCGAACTTGAGTGTTACTAATAGTGCCAAGAATGCTAATTATTGATTTTATGTAGTTAAAATACAGGGGACTTCAGTCTTCAGTGGTGTTAATTTATCCCTTCAGTGAATGTTTATTGAGTTCTAACTATGTACCGCACTGTTCTAGGTTCTGGGAATACAGCAGTGAACAAAACAGATAAATCCACTGCCCTCAGAGAGTTTATAGTCCATTGCAGGGAGCGGGGGAAGGGACAAAAAGCGAACAAGGAAAGATATAATGTATCAGATAGTCTTCAGTGCTCTGGAGTAAAATAAAGCTGCACATGGGGATTGCCAGTGGTCAGCAAAGACTACATTATTAAGGTGACATTAGAGGAGAGACCTGAATGAAGTAAGGGGCCAGCTATGCACTTCAGTGGAGGAAGAATGTTCCAGGAAGAGGGGACAGAATGTGCAAAGGCCCTGAGGCATTAAGTCCTTGGCAGGTTCAAGGTACACCAAGAAGGGCAAAGACTTTCTACAGCATAACCCACATTTGTATACTGGAAGTGATGGTGGGTCTTCTCATTGAGCTTTTGATGCCCTGTCTGTGTGAGGCTGACCTTGGTGATTCATCACTCTGAAGTGTTAGTAGGGTTTTCCCTTGCACATCCATAGTTAGCAGACCAAGCCGTTAGTCATAAGCCTATAGATATTTAGAATAACTAAGAGTGTACAGCCTGTGAGAATGGAATCAAGGCCAGGAGCCTGGGCAGGGGGGGCAGCTTCGTGACCCTCTCGTTCTAACCAGCTCAGCTGAATTTAGCATTGAACACAGTCAGTTCCTTTTTTTGTCTGTTCATTTTGCCACATCAGCATAGTTTGCTTCAATTAAAGCACATTGAGTGCTTGTAAATAAAGGTATAATCACTTTTTTATTATAATACGTGGCTTGTTTATCCTTTTCTAGTATCTCTTATCATTTAAGATTATTCATAAAAATTAGTGTAATATCTGACTACATGTGCCATGGAGGAAGGATCCAGCTAAATAGCTGTGGATAAAATGTGTATGTACTTAAAAAATGGATAAAACATCTAGCAAGATACTCCCAAATTTGACAACTTATACAGTGTGTGATAAGGCCACAATTTGGTACTAGTGAATTTAATATCGTTGATAAATTTTAACATCAGTTTTAACAGTAGACATTTAGATTTCCTCTGACATTTAATTAAATGCAGGTAGATTTGTAGGAGTTGTTGTTTTTGTTCCAAGATTAATATTAAGTTTGAGGTCCAGATTCAAGTAGCAGAAAATACATAAAGCAGATAAAATATTGCATGACTTTTGGTGTCTAGCACATCTTAATTCATTTGAAAAGTAGCATGCTACATTAAAAATACCTACATAATGGTAATAGTTATATACATAGCCCTCCTTAGTAGTAGGCATATTTACCCTCTAATACGTTTACCTTTCATCTTTTCAGAATAAATGATTATTTTAGCCCAATTCTATAAAAACATTTCAGTGTATTGTGATAGAAAAGATTGTTACATGCCTCTCTAGTGCAAACAGGCAGTATTCAGCATGCTCTAATCAACAGCCATCAATGAGATGGACCACAACTGCACACCATAAGGAAGAAAAGCATAAAAATTTTTAAAGGGGGGTGGATATTTGCATTGTTAAGTAGCCGACGCATGCAGATGTTGTGTGGGTATAGGGTACATCGATGGGTAAGCGTCAGTGTTCGTCATGGGCAGAAGCTCAGTCGCAGTTCCCAAGCTAAGGTCACATAAGGACATCTGTATAATATCAGAAATTGTGATGAATTGTAATGAAGCTCGCAGGACATCAGCTACATTGGCAGATTGCATTCACACAGGACACCTCAGGTCCTCAGGACACGTAAGCAAACTTGTCAACATTATTAACACAGTTTTTTTTTTTTTTTTAAGAAGATGTTGGGGGTAGGAGCTTATTAATTAATTTATTATGCTGTGTTGGGTCTTCGTTTCTGCGCGAGGACTTTCTCTAGTTGTGACAAGCAGGGGCCACTCTTCATCGCGGTGCGCGGGCCTCTCACTATCGCGGCCTCTCTTGTTGCGGAGCACAGGCCTCAGACGCGCAAGCTCAGCAGTTGTGGCTCACGGGCCCAGTCGCCCCACGGCATGTGGGATCCTCCCAGACCAGGGCTCGAACCCGTGTCCCCTGCATTAGCAGGCAGACTCTCAACCACTGCGCCACCAGGGAAGCCCAACACAGTCTCTTTAATAGAGCCTAAGTTGTAAAACACCAGTAACTGAGCTTTGTCAGGATGACCAACACTGTGGATTGGTTGCTGAACAACCTCAGGAGACATCCTTCGTGGGCAGAAGCTCACACACCCCAAGACCGCTCTCACTAGGCTTCTGGGTAGGATTGGGTTCCTTTGTTGGGATGACTCAGGTTGGGAGCCGAGTCACCGCTGTGACGGGCAGAGCGTAGATGGTGCGTTTCTGTGGCAGGCTGTGCCGCTGCCTCCCGTAGTATCAGCCCCCAGCCTGGCACTGGCTGCCTGGTCTCAGCGTCACTGTGTGGGTCTGGACTGGTCGCCGTGTGGGTCTGGAGTGGCTGCCGCGACAGTGCTTCCTGAACTTGCCGCTTCCTCATTGTCTTCTTACCCATGAGTCTGCTGTGAGTGGACCCTGGAAGGAGGGAGGGAGGGGTGGCAGGGGAAGAGAAAAGGACAGTGGAGTGAGACACAGTGAGCAAAGGAAGAGACTGGTAATGCGCCACGCTGACTTACATTAGCAGGGATGATGGCACTTGGCTGGTGCACAGGCTGTCATGTTGGAGACGTGAGGTCGTGGAGATTGAAAGGGGAGTCGTAAATGGTGAGTTTTGAACAGTAAGAAAGAGTTCAGAGAGGTTGTAGAATGCTTTAGACTGAGCTTCATGTAAGCAATTTTTGAAGCAGGCAAATTTGGGGTGCAACCCTTGCTCTGCCCTTACTGACCTATATGCAGGGACCACTCTTTTGCAGTGTCTCAATCTCTACCTCCTTATCCGTGTCACACCTGTACACAAATATCAATTCCCTCACCCTTGACAATGCCATTTTGGAGTGGGATAATTCTGGTGGGAGGTGCAGGGGGTGGGTGAGTGGGGGACTGTCCTGTGCACTGTGGGATGTTTAAGGACCTTACCCGACACCCACTAGATGCCAGTAGTAGCCTCCCAGTTGTGACAGCCAGAGGTCCCCTCTAGGGCAAGACAGCCCCTGGTTAAGAACCACTGGTCTAACCTTTGCAAAAGTTTGCAGTGAACTGATTCTGTCCCTCTCTCCAGTCACATGATTTTGTAATCCAGCGAAGTCCCTCCCCAGTACTATTTTTTTTCCTTTTTATTAAGAATCTCTTAAACTGATACCAAAAATAAACAACTTGAATTGTACAGTTCTAACCTTATTTGGCATTTGATTTTCTTTTTAATGAGAAATCTTTGAAACAAGACACCTGACCTGAAGGGAAAACTGTACAGATTCACATTGTTTAGAATATGTTACCCCATTTAAAGAAAGATGTTCCTATAATACATAACAACTAAATACAAAATATTATAAAAATTATAAATAAAAATATTATAAAATCATTTTACAATTACACGTGTAAAAGCTTGAATCTCGTCAGTCAAGGTATGTAGATTTTTTTTAAGTAAAAGAATAAATGAGTAGAATATAAAATTAAAAGTTGAATGAGCATGTCACCAGTGGAGAAAGAGGATGTATTCACAGAATCAGTTTCTCTCTATTGGATGTCAATTAAAATGTACCATTGACCACCTTATAAAAGAGGCAAATGAAATGCAGTGCCTGTGCACTCACCCCACTTAATTCATGAGCAATAAAGGAAAGTAGACAGGGAATGGAAACAACAGAGAAAGACAAGTTGTAGTAGTCAGGAACCAAATCAGTTTCCAGGGGTGGGAGCAGAGTCCCAGAGCAAATTAGCGGGTCCTCTTCTTGGTAGAAACCTCCACCTGCAGCTGGAAATTCTCAGTTATACCTTTGTCCTCCGTCTCTAGCCACTCGGTATGTGTGGTTCATTGATTGGCTGCCCAAACCCTGGAGGATGTTCTGCCTCCTTGCAAACCCCCACTGTTTACAGTAGGTTTCAACGCTTCATGAAGAGATACACTTTTCTACAAACAAACCAAGTGTAACAGTTACTTGAAATAATTCCCAGCTTACAGAATAGTTACAAGACTAGTGCAAACTAAGTACTCTTCTCTCAGATTCACCAGCCTTATACATTTTGCCACATTTGTTCTTTCTATGTTCTCTCTCTCCCCCGTCTCTCTCTCTCTTCCCCCCAACCAATACTTCAATATTTATTTCCTAAGAACAAAATCAGTATCTTACAATAACAACTCTATAATTTTCAAATTCAGGAAATTTAATTTAATACTTTCATAAAATAGCATTGTACCAAATTTCAAATATTGCCAATGGTTCCAGAAAGGAGCTTTATGCTGTATTTCCTTCCTGACCTCAGATCCATCCCAGGCTCAGACATGGCATTGGGTGGTCTCCTTTAATCTGGAATAGTTCCTTCTCCTTTCTTTGTCTGTCACAGCACAGATGTTTTCCAAGAGTACAGGCCGTCATATGCCCCTGTCTGCAGTCACACCATAGAATGGTCCTGCCCCACTAGCTTACATGAACAGGGTTATTGCTGTCAGCTCCTAACTTAGTTGGTGTTACCACGTCAAGGGCTGAACTTGCCTTCCACTACACAGAAGATGCCAGGTTTGCTCCCCGAGGACATCAAAGCTTCTCCAGAAGAGGCAGGACAGAGGTGCTGAAACATTGTGAAAACTCACACCTCCTGGCTCTTTCAGTTGGGAATTATTATAGAGGATGATGTATAGTTATAGAGGTATGAATATGTTTTCTATCTGCCGTACCCACTCCGCCCCCAAGGCAGGGACACACACAAAATTAAGTCCGAGGGGAATGAGGCCAGCCCGTGGGAAAGGGCAAGGGAAGGATGGAAGGGCTGGATCAATAAAAGATTGATGATGGTGGTGGTTATCCATGGAAAACATCCTCTCCCGCCTGCCAGGTTGAAAGCTCTGTTTAAAAGAAGTGCTAATGAGGTGTGAAAACTAGGCAAATCAGGGCCCTTTGAGTATGCTTTTGGCAGGAACCTAGAAAGTTACTCATTTTTTAGTGGTTTCCTAACTGCAGTTTTGGGCAGTTCTATTGACTATCAGGGAAACAAATTCGTACATTATGAAATGTTACTTCTCCCCTGAATCCCGGCTACTAAACTACCAGATTTTTATTTACATTTCAAAAGGAAATGATTATTTTCTTAATAGATGCATTTTTCCCTTATTTTCAAACAATGTACTTAATTTTTTTTAACTGAGGTAAACTTTTGGTTTCTTATTACAAAGCAATGCAAGCATAGAAGAAATAGGAAAATGCAAATAAAAAACAAGCTGTTTAATAAACATCTCTATTTTTAAATGCAAAAATTTGCAGTTCACATCTGGGTAATAACCTTGCTTTTTCTATGTATATGTGCATGTAATAATTTTTTCCACTATGACAAAATACTCCATAACTGTTTTTGTTGTTTGTTTTTCATTTCATGTATTATAAGTATTTTTCTATGTTGATAAACATTCTTCCAAATATATTTTACTGGCTGAAGAGTTTTCCATTTTGCAGCTATGCCACAATTAATTTAGTCCATTTCCTTTTGTTGTGAATTTAGGATGTTGCCAGCACTTTTACTATACTGAAATTATTATAAATATCATTTATTATTGCTAGTATTTTTTAAACAAGTTTTCTTAAATGTTTCCTTAGGATACATTTTGATACATAGAATTTACAAGTCAAGAAGTAAAGGAAGACATGTTTTGACGATAATAGTATTCATACCCAGATTGCCCAATACATGCTTAAACATCCACTAAACATTGGAGTTAATCTTCTCTTGGAGTAACATCATTTTAACGGACCTCTTTCTTTCAGTATGTATTTCATTTTATTTTTTTCTTAAAACAACATAACTTTGTGTCTATAATCAGATGTGAGAAGAAGCCTCCATCTCTTTTGCAAAGTAAAATAAACTCTCAAAATCCAGTCCCACGGCCGGCCTGTGGCTGTCTGAGGTCTCCCTGCTGTGTTTGCAAACGCAGGAGGCTCCTCTCCTCTCAAGGTGGCCTCTGTCCTCCCCCTGGGACCATCCTCCTCCCCCATTAGCGGCCAGCCAAGGTCTCCCTTTGTCTCTTGCCAGCCCTTCCCTTCCTCTGAGAGCAGAAGGCAGAGACACTTGAAGCTCAGCTTCTACCAGCCTGGCTGTCAAAGCCTTTTCCCCGTAAGGGAAGGTGTTCCCTCCAAGGCTTTCACTCCTGCTTCTGAAAGAATGCCTGCGTGTTCGTCTGTGTTCATTGTGTTGCAGCTTCCAGAGGCAGATGCGTTGATGCTGATCCATTGTTGGTCTGGGCAGGCTTCTGATTCTTGCTGCCATTGATTTTGTGGGAGTAGGGACTAAGCAGAGTAGGGAGTTAACTCTGGAAATTTCACCTCACGTTACTGATGTCCCGATTCAGACTGGTCCACAGCTTCAGGACAGAAGTTTTACAGTTCAACATTGTAACAAGTTGCTGGGTTTTCCCATCACATGAAGAGCTGAGAAAAAAAACACAGGTGGGGAGAGAATAAGTGATTTGTCTTTTCCTTTAGAGATTGAGCATCAGAAAACCTGGAGTTCCCAGGGAAACAGCGATTCTACGGATGCTTTTCTCCAACCATCCACATCTTGTCTCCTTTGTTCCTCTCTCAGCCTTGCGATCTTTCAGTTCAATCCTAACCTCTCATTTTTAACTTCTCGCCCTCTCTCCAACCTCTTTTCGCTGACAAGAGGAGAAGTGTGGTCGTCCAAAGGAACATTGCCTGGTTTCTCTTGTCTTCTTACTGCCCTATTTTAAGGTGAAGAAACTGCAGCTGCAGTTATCAGACCCTCATCTTCCTCTCATCTCAGCTGTCCAAGGCCTCATACCTGTACATTTTACAGCTCTCAACAAAATTCAAAGCCGGGGGCTTCACAACCTGCGCTTTCAGCAACACTGATCACAGACGAGTGCTGGTGATAGTGTTGTTTAAATTCCCCAAGAGCAACGGTGCTGGAATTTTAGCTGCATCAGATCCACCTGGAGAGTTTACTAGAACACAGACTGCTGGACCCACCCCCAGAGTTTCTGGTGAATTAGGTCTGGCGTGGGGTCAGAACTTTAGAAAATCTGTATTTCTAAGTTCCCAGGTGACGTTGATGCTGCTGGTTTAGAGCTCGTCCTTAGAGACAAAAATCAGATGCTCTGATGCCACTTGTCTCAAATGTGTTTCCAGTTGTTTTCGAAACAAGGGCCATTAGACATGCCCGTCTCCTCTGTCAGGAGTATCACTGCTGCCACCTTCCAACTAACCAAATCCGTAGTCCTTTGGGGCTTGCCAATCCCATTCCCAGCTATCAAACCTGATCAAGCTGGTTAACTGAACCGCTATCCAATTGAAATTAATTAATTAGGTTGATTGACCTAGTGATGAATTTAATTCTGTTAATGATGCAGTGGTTGGATTGCTCTCTTCCTCTTTGTGGCTGGTGGGTGAGAAATGCAGGAAAAGGCAAAGTGGTGCTTCTGCTAACTGGTGTGAAACACCTGAAGACTCTGCAGGGGTGTCCTCAGCTGGTGGGCGCATCCCCAGTGCCCTGGCCTCCCCACTATGGCTCCCCTCCCTTCCAGACCCTTTAGCTGCTAAGATCCTCTCCTGTCTTTGCTGTTCTGCTGATCATCCTGAGCTGCCCTGATCTGGATCTCACACATCATAGCTTTAAGCATCGCCTCTTCCTGATTTTTAAATCATCTTCTGAGACTTCAAGGAGTCATATGCAGATTTTCTCACTCTCTCCCTTGTACCCCTGAACTTTCACATCCACAGCTGTTATTTTTTTAAACTCTGTGCTACATTCTGAATAATTTCTTAAGGGTCTATTTTTGTGTGCATTAATCTTGATTTCTGCCATTTGTAATCTGTTTTTTTTTCAGCTATTACATTCTTTAATCTATAGAAACATACAGTGTGTTTTTAATTTATGTGTTTCGTTTCCAGAGGCTCTACTGGGTTAGTTTAAAGCCTCTTGGAAAATGTTACTTCTTGTTCCTTGGTCACACTGTTGGCCTTTCTCATAGTCATATGTACACACTGAACAGGCATCTACCGCTGAGGTTCCTGTAGGCCCACTGCCTGGGAATCTGGACTCTCACTCCTGGCCTTGTCTTCACTAAGTCCTTGTCTGATGGTGTAGGTTACTTTTCTTTTATACAGTGAACTCATGTTCCTTGGATCACTGGGGGTTCTTTGAGGCTCTGATGGAAGCCGTGTTCCCCCAGAGAGGACTTGGTTTGCTTCTGCCAGTTTCCTACGGTCACTACTAAAGAATATCCTTGAATTCTGGTTTCACCTTGAGATTTGTAGGGACACATGGGTTCCTTGAATTTAGGTTGTGAACCCATATAAATGCTGACTTAGAGTTATGAATTCTTGGCAACGATTTCTTCTTCTTCCGCACAGAACCAAGGCTGAAGAGGGCAAGTTTTGTTTTCAAAAAAATTTTTCCAGATCATTTTCATGGTGGGTTTATTCCTTGTCAAATCTTTTACTGTGAGTGATTCTCTGGGGGGGGGTCTCATATAGTTATATCTATACCTACATCTATAACTATATTATGTATAAAGAATATAAAATATACTTAAATAGAAATGTATAATATATCAGTCTTTTGATCTGTCTGTGTAGGTTGAGAAGTTCCATGCTGGGGGGCCCCAGGCTTCCTCTACTGTCTCCTGCGTCCTGAGTATGGTTACAAGAGGGAAGTTCCGGGCAGCCAGGCTTTCCAGCTCCTGTTAGTGAGATTCCCATCTTCTGGGACTGCTTACCTCCCAGGATTTCTGTCTCACCTGATTATGTCAGGAATTCATTCAGTGTTTATATTTCTTACTTACCTTAATGTGAACTTGTTTGCACACATTGCTTATGTTCTGAAACCTGACTGAGGTGAGCTCTACCCAGAACAGAACAGTCAGGGCTGTTTGGAGGGAGAGATTAGCAGAGGTGCAGAGGTGCATGCCTGCTTCAATTGTCACACAGGTGGTGGTTGTGCAGCAGTGGTGGCCAGAGCCCTGGCTGCCTGGTGGGAAGGAAAACGCTGACCTCAAGGGTTTCAGATTATCGCAGAGTCTGTTCCGAGGACCTGCCTCCCTTTTACAAGTAGAAGATGTATTTGGAATTCTTATATGAGTGTAGAGACTTGTATCCTTTCAGAAGCTGTCTGACAGCTTCTGGTGACATAAGAAGCATTTCATAACAGAGATAAAATCGTGATTTAAAAAAAAGATTTCCTCCCTGTTCTATGCTTCTTTATTTTGTACTGAGATAAAAATGTTTACCCAAATGACCAAGTTATCCTTTACTCTAAGGACTGTCTACACATCCTGCCAGATAAAGGCAGAGTCACATGAAGCCACTTAATAATAAAAGAGGGGATCTGTGTGTTTGGGAAGCACCAGGTTTGTACCCCCTGCTTCTGAGATCTGCTCAGTTTGAAGCCGTTACAGGAGGTAGTGAGTGAAGTGCCCCTGCTGGGGGTTTGGGGTTACGTGTTAGCAGCTCGCTGCTTGCCACCTGGAGGAGAGAGCTAGTGGTTGCTGACACTTCCTACCCTGCATTTGCGTAGGGATTAATGGCACACAGGGAAGAAGCCAATGGAAAGTCTGAAAGAGGCAATTTACTCCAGCAAAGTGATTGCCCATTTCGTGTTAAATGTGCATTTCTGAGAGGCAGTCTGTTTGAGAGCCTTCTGCAGTAAGGAATCCCTGGGCCCAGGGAGGCCGATTGATGACAACTTTTAAGGCCACGATTCACACACACACACACAACTGAAGGTACACAAAAACAAAACAGGGAGTTTAAAAAGGTGATACAAATTACACAAAGTTTATTTAACATTTGATGGTGTTGCCTTTCTTTTTCCTTCACTGACAAGGATGAATCCAGCAAACCATGGTTAATATGAAGCATTAAATACTGAAAACATATATATCTCTTAAAAAAATTAGCAACATAAAATGTCCATGAGTTAACCCCTTTTCTGTGCCTCCCCCTCCACTGAGACCACCTCTCCCCGCAGATGGGCTGTGGGTCCTCCGCTTCGGCTTCAGGTCATGACCACATACTCTTTGCTCTGACCAAGAGCCTTTTCCTGTCTACTGACTTCCTATTCCAGAGAGAAATGTTCTTTCTAGACACAGACTGTGCGTGTTTCTTCTGCTCCTGTAAGTTACCACGTAAGAGAAACCCATAGGGTCTTGACCCTTTCCAGAAGCCACATTGGAAGGAAGTATTTCTTCCATAATTCTTTCTAGTCCAATATATTTGTAGATCCATGTGTTGGGAGATGCATGGGGTCCTGTCATCACGCCATCATGTCTGCAGGGCTCAGAATTTCCAGACCAGCTTGAGATGTGGGGGCAGGCGAAGAGCAGCGCTTTTCTCTCAACACAAAGCCGGTGTTGACGTTCTTGCTCTGATTCCCCAGAGAAAACTCGTACTGCGGTCGGACAGCTAGCTCAGATGGATAACATATTCTTCTCTGTGTGTTGTTTGTGGTATACGTGTGATTGATTGAGTGGACTTGGTCTACTGATGTTTAAAAGCCCAGTTCTAAAAACCAAGATTTGCAACAATGGGGTCTTGAAGTCCGGTGAAATGTGGGGAGGGAGACAGCAGTCAGTGTCAGGAAGGTACTGAGAAGCCCTGCTGTGCTTGGGTTTAAGTCCTAGCTCCTTGGTTCACCAGTTGTGTGTCCTCAGGAAAATTACTTAACATCCTTGTGCCAAAGATCACTCTTCTGTCATCCGATTTCACAGGAGTGTTGGGAGGATTAAATCATAGATGAAAAAAGTGCTTACAGTGGTACCCAGTCCATAATAAGTAATCAAATATTAGACATTATTGACTAAAGTATTATCCTGATATAGAAGAATGCAAACCATTTGATGTATTCTTCCTATCAGATACCTTTGTGTATTTCATTATGTTAAGATCAGGGGAATAATTCTGAAGTTATGGCAAGTAACATTAACTTTACGAATAAAACAGATTCATAGAGATTATGTAATTTATTCGGGTTAGGAAGTGTGTTGACATTTGGATTCAGACCTTTAAGTTGCCAAAACTCACAACAACCCTCCAAAGTATGTATAATCGCCATCCTCACATTACAGATGAGGAATCTCAGATATACATTGTTTACGAAAATTCCCCACGAAGCTCGGGTAGCAAGTGGGGCAACCAGTTTTCAGTTACGATGCTTCTGACTGCAGAGCATCACATGGCTTAACATAAGATAAATCACAGAACTCAAAACTAGCTTCAGCACTAAAGAAAATGTGTCACCACATGGATGTAGAAGTGTGCAAGGAGAGTATTTTTTAGGTCTATTATTGAGGGACCCAATCACATTGTCAGTGGACCCTCTCTGCCACCCTCACTGAGTGAGCTAATCCCATCACAGCTGCAAGACGGCCATTCCAGGCTTCACCTCTCTGTTTGCACCAGTGACCAAGACTAGGAAGAATGCCCCTGTATCATGCTTCTTTTTGAGAGAAAGAACACTTCCGCCAAAGACTTCTCTCACATTTTATGGCCAATGTTAAGTCACATGTACTTTCCTCAAGTGCAGCTGATTATGTAAATAAGATGGCTTTGATCGCCTTACGCAGACTCCTAAAGATTTTCCTCTCAGACTTAGAGAGACAGGGAAAAAAGCGGGTAGGTAGTCAATTGAGCGGTGTGTGCCTTAGATCAGGTTGTGAACCAGGCAGTCTGATTAAGCAGAGTGGTTATCATGCCTGTTATTTTCTTAGTTGGGAATGTGGTTTGGGAGTCCCCAAGACAGCCCTCAGGTCTGACAGTTCCCTGGAAGGACTTACAGAACTCAGAAAAGCCATTATACTTTTATGGTTTATTTCAGCAAACAGAACAGACTAAGGTCAGAGAAGGGAAGGAACTCCCGGGGCAGAGTCCAGGAGAGACCAGGAGCCAGCCTGCAGGTGTCCTCTCCCCGTGGAACTGTGTTCTCCAAGCAATGTCCTACAATGACATCCCCTGCAGTATCGCCAGCCGGGGGAGCTCACGAGCCTCGGGGTCCAGGGTTTTGATTGGCGTCAGTCACAGAGGCATGACTGACCCCCCACGCGGCTCCCCTTAGTCTCCAGCCCCTGCAGAAGTCACGCTGCTCCCACTACGTGACCGGAGGCTCCCACCATAATCACACTGAGGCATAGATGCCCTGCTGTGACCCAAGGCCTCCAGGTCAACAAAGGCACTCTTATCAGGCAGGACATTCCAAGGGCTCAGAGGTTACAGGTCAAGGACAGACTTTTTAATGTGCAGGTGGGGACACCCCAGACCTGCTGACTTCCACTGTACTGGTGATAAAGCCAGATGAAAACTATGTAGAGATGTTTTTAATAAGGGACACACATATTCATCTTCATATTTTATACCAAATCCTCTTGAGATGGAATGATTCAATTCTATGTATTTTAAATATGCAGATAGATCTGAGTGAATATATCTGTTTCCTTTGTTTCTGTGATCTTCACTGCACGGTATTTTAATACGTGTAGCGGTTTGCATGCTGTGCATCAAGTAGGTCCTTAAGAAATAGTATCTGGTGATTATACTGTGATGCACACATGGTTGCTGAAAGCAGAGTAAATGTTTTCACAACGTTTTCATGTTTAATTTAAGGGTAATTGAATATTTTCAGATGGACATACAATATTTTTATCTCTTAATTTTGGAAAATTTGTACCTTTAAAACATTTATATTTTTTAATTAGGAAATATCTATATACCTTTTCAAAATTAGAATGGCTATTAGTGGCTAAGGATGAAATGTGATTTTTGTGTGAATGTACAACCAGTGCAATTCTCCACTATATTTTGATCCCATTGCATTGGTTTTTGATTCTGAATTGGGAATAGGCTTAGATTTACACGTCAGATTTTATTTGCTTCATGTGAGGGGAAGAAACATCCATTAACTGTCAAATCTCACCGAGTTTTCCAACTTGTCCATCTGAAAGAAAATATGGCATTCCCAATAATACCATTTTTTTAAAATTAAAAAAAATTTTTTAATACATCTTTATTGGAGTATAATTGCTTCACAATACCGTGTTAGTTTCTATTGTACAACAAAGTGAATCAGCCATATGCATACATATGTCCCCATATCCCCTCCCTCTTGAGCCTCCCTCCCACCCTCCCCATCCCACCCCTCTAGGTCGTCGCAAAGCACTGAGCTGATTTCCCTGTGCTATACCACTGCTTCCCACTAGCTATCTATTTTACATTTGGTAGTGTATATATGTGGATGCTACTCTCACTTCCCCCCAGCTTCCCCCTCCTCCAAATCCCGTATGCTAACGCATATATATGGAACCAACAATACTTTTTACACAATGCGTCTTGAGTCTCTCCACCTGCTGGACCTCCAGGCTATAGATTATAAACATACTTTTGGGTGGTATTTTTCACTGTCACTGTAATTTATATCATACTCTACATAGACATTTTAGGTCATGTTTTATGAGAAAAGAAGTGTTCATTATATATTATTTTCAAGGATTTATTAGTCTGTAATTTCTTGAGTAATAGAAAATTAGAGGAAGATGGAAAAAAAAAAACATGTCAGCAACTATTAAATAGAAGAGTGATTGGGTACAACAGGGCACGTAGTTTAAAACTAAAAGTACCAGATAACAGGATATTCACTAAGGAAACATAGCTCTTGGGTTTGAAAGAACCCACTTATCAAAGTGTTTTTGTTTTTCTTTTCAGAGTGGAATTTGTACTTCTGAAATGATAATTATAATTTTTAAAGCCTCTGGCTTCATTTCGTCATCTGCCCCTCTCTGAGAGCTTCTGTCTTAAAGCAGATGACTGAGGAGAAACGCAGCCTCTAAAGAAGGAGTGATATTAGACAGCGCCCTCTTTGTACCTGGAAAGGGAAAGCAAAGGGAGATGGACAGGAATGAAACACAGCACGTATAGGAGACTTGATCACACATGTATGCTCTCACCTTTTTAATTGAAGTCATTTCCTGGTTTAAGTATTATGGAAATGAATTACTTGCATTACAGTCATTTTAAGTAGTTATTTTTAAAAGAAATTCCAGGAGATTCAGAGTCAACTACATGTTTCATGCATTGAAAAGAGGCATCCTGCTTGCCCTAATCCATCTACAACCCCCGTCACAGTCTAAGAGTTGATCACTACAGATTAACTGAGATTTATCTAGAAGCTTTTGGTACTTCTCTCTCACTAAAAGTAATCTCTTATTAAGATGGAAATACCCCAGGGACAGTCTTTAGTTTGTGTTCAATAACTCAGTGAGGGCAAATGGGGATGAGGCGGTTAGGAATGGAGATCCAAGGAGCAAAATAGGGCTCTAACTGATGAGATGAAAGATGCCTCTAACCAGCACTGTTGAACACCTAAGACTTGACCTTTCGATAATAAAATGGTTACATCACCACACGTGTAAAAGCTAGCACTACACATCGTGGCCTTTTAAAGTTGCCTAAGTACTTTTAATCTTGCTGTATCTTTTTGCATTTTTATTAGGTTAGTTTTCTGTACTGAGAACTTTAAGGAAAAATCTTGCTAATTTTCTCCTGGTAATGATGAAAACAATAATAACAAAATCTGAAGGAAAAATACTTGCATTCTTATATAAATAATGAGAAATGAATGGTGAATTTACCCATGATTATAGAATCAGTATTCTCTCTCTACGTGTGCAATTTGTAACTTAAGGGCTACTGAGCTGCAGTTTGGAAGGACAGGAAGAGGCATCTCTCCATGAGTGGTTATGTTTTTGGTCTACCATAGATGAAGCCAGGTTATCTTTGGAGCAGGGGAGAATTCAAGTTTTAAAGATAGGTTAAGTATTTCAGGACACTTGTTTACCTGCTAGCGCCTAAGGCAGAAAAATCTCTTTGGGAGTCTTTTATTTACTCAAAAGCTGTACCTAGAACATTTCCTTTGAACAGTTAAATTCCCTCCGTCCACCTGAGGGCTTCAATCTCTCATTATTCTGAACTTGCTGAGATCACCAATAATGTCCAGTGTTGCCAAACCAGTGGATATGTTTTAATCTTCTATTTACTTGGCTTCCTAGCATTGTTTCAAACAATTTTCATCCTGGAAAATTCTCTTATCTACCTCCCCCGACAGTACAGGCTGCTGCCCTGAGTTCTCCTTCTCAGTTCCCTGGCTGTTTTATCTGCTTGTTCTTGACCTCAAGATGTTCAAACCACTCCAGACTCAACTGGAGGCTGGCTTCTGTTGTTTCTCAAATCAGTCATCAGCTAAGCTATATTGTTTTCCGACTGTGTGCTGGTCTCTGTACAGATTCTGGGGATAGAATAATGAACAAGACAGAAAATTCTTTACCACAAGGGACTTACATTATGTAAGGGGCTTACCTTATGTCCCAAATAAATAACTAATATAATTTCTGATCGTGTTAAGTGCTTTCAAGAAAATAAAATGACCACTGAGAGAGAGAGAACGGTGTGGGGAGGCTGCTGCTTTAGCTAGGGTGCTCATGGAAGGCTTCTCAGGGGAGGTGACCTTGCACTGATGTCCTTGTGCTGAGAAGGCAGGAATATGAAGATGTGGCTGAAGGGTATTTCAGGCAGAAGGAGCAGCACATGCCAAGAAGCGTGCTTGGGTTGTTCAAGGGTGAGACAGAGTGATGGAATTTCATTCTAGATCCCATCGATGGTTTCCTTGATTTTAAATATTACCTGTATAAAAACAAGTCCCATGCTTCTGGAATACATCACTTCTCCTGATCCAGCAGACAAGCTGACCTGTCCCTTGGGCTGTCTGTTGGCATCTTCAGTGTAACAGATCAAAAATGGAATGTTTCCCTTTCCGAGCTTAATCTGTTCTCCTCTTGCTTTCCACACCACTGTAAATGATGGGTCCCTTCAGACAGATAACTCCCTTTTCCCCAGGCCTTATGACCTAACCAATCACAAAGTCATTTCCTTTTTATCTCCAACAGTGAAAATCGGTATGCTGCTCTCCATCTCCCAGTCACCTGCCCGTCCAAGCCGCCACCATTGTTTGTGTGGATTACATCAAAGCTTCCTCCCTCTGTCTGTCCAGTCCTCTGGGACTGGAGGAGCCAAACGAAGTATTTAACATAAGTCAGACCTTCTCACCTAAGCGTCTTCAGTGGTTTCCCACTTGGTTGCTACTTCCTTTCAAGCTGCAGTGAGATGGGCAGCTTGGCCTTCTTTTTTCGGTTCTTTGAATGGCCCTATATCTTCCCATCCTAAGGAGCTTAACTTTTGCGGTTGACTGGCCAAGAGGGATATTATATTCACTCTGCCCTTAGCTAACTCCAGTCATGCTTTAATAAAGTTCCAGCTTAAGCGTCATTCGCCTTCAGGGGCCAGCCCGTACCCCGTCCTAAGTCTGATCCTCTCTTCCCTCTCTCCATTACTCTCTCTAATGCTATTCACTTCTTTTCCCCATAGCACCTTTCCAGTATGTAACAGTGAGTACTACTTTGGGGTTTTATTGTTTTGTGCTTTCTCTGTGAGGTCTTTCTGTTAAACCCCCCAGAGGCTAACACAGAGGCTCCCTGCCCTGGGTGTTCAATCAGTATGTTGCTGAGTGGATGGTGAATAACTAAATGGAATTGGCCACAATTAACTTGTTATTTCTATTTCCAAGTGTTATTTCCATGGTGATTTTGATTACTCTAACATATCAAAAAACCAATCATTTGAATTGTTTGCTTCTTACGAATGAAAATACAGAGTTCAAAAAATATGTTAACATCTCTTGCTGGCTTTTAAACGTAACACAATAGCACTGTAAGAAACAAGTATAAATACTGTGAAAACAAAATTTCAAATCCACTTACTTCTAAGTTGAAAGGCACGATTTCCAATGTAACTGGCTTTGTTTGAGTTATGAGACGCTAAACCCTGTGTTTTTGAATGACAGTTCCAAATTTATATCTCTTAGCCTTTGCTTACACTATGCAAGTCATCTTTCTTTTTTTACTTTATGAAAAGTGCATGTTGCTTTCAGGTATAATATCATTTTACCTGTATCCTTTCTGTGTCTATCAGCGGTATTTTCCATTTCCCTAGTCTTTTATAAAGTAAACTTGTGTAATAACTAACATCCCTCAATGAAATTTCCCTGAGGATGGGAACATAGAGACAGACTCATGAAACATTAGAGCTGAAAGAAAACATGGAAATAATTTAGCCCAAGGTATTTACAGCAGAAAGAGGAGAGGAACAAATACTGGTAGAAACAGTCTTTTTTATTGAGGATTGCTTGGTGTATTGCAAAGCTAAGACACTAAATCTTCACAATGATATTGCATGGCAGATATTTCAGGTGAGAAGGTGGAGGTTCATAAAGGCTCAACGGCAAGCTTGCCCAAGGTCCCACAGGCATTGAGAGCATCTCTGTTTAATCCCAGTTCTGCCACCCACCACACCTTGAAAGTCACTTAACCTTTCTGGACTTCACTCTCCAGAACTAAAAAATACAGGACTTGGACTGCATTATTTAATTTTCTCATCAATAAATTTCTGTGATTTTTCTAACACGAGCCTTCTATCTTATTTTTCAGTTTGTATCCTCTAATAATGATACCTGACTGTTTTCCCTTTATCACAAATTATGTTGTGTCCTTTTAGCGTGAAAGATGTTGCCAAATTAGCCTAAATACTATTCTTTTCACCATTTACCGAAGTTTGATTTTGTAAGGAAATATAAAAATGTTAAGTGTACTCTGATAGTATTTACCATTTAAGAAAGTGAAAAATCCAATTCAAAGTTTAAAGAAAATATTTTAAAATAAATATTTTTGACCATATATATATATATATATATATATGTATCTTCCTTGACTTACAGTGGGGTTATGTCCTGATAAACCCATCACAAGTTGAAAATATGGTTAAGTAGAAATGCATTTGATGCACCTAACCTACTGAACATCATGGCTTAACCCAGCCTACCTTCAACATGCTCAGAACACTAGCCTTGGGCAGAACCATCCAACAGAAAGCCTGTTTTACAGAAGAGTATTGAATATCTCATGTCATTTGTTGAATAAGGTACTGAAAGTGAAAAACAGAACGGATGTCTGGGTCTAGAATGGTTCTAAGTACGTGGGCAGTTGACCCTCATGATTGCGTGGCTGACTGGGAGCTGAGGCTGCTGCCACCGACCAGCATCATGAGAGGTGATCTGCCCACCTATCACTAGCTCACAAAAGATCAAAATTCAAAGTAGGGTTTCTACTGAATGTGTATCTCTATCACACCATTGTAAAGTCAAAAAATTGTAAGTCAGACTGCTGCCGAACCCAGGTCTGGCTGCTGCTCGCCACTTGAAAGTCAGTTTTCAATAGACAAGTGTTGGTAGGAAAGGAAAGGTTGCTTTATTTCAGAGCCCAGCAACCTCGGGAGAGGGTGGACTCCTGTCTGAGAACCAACTCCCGATTACTGCTCAGGGGATAGGGGCTTTTTTTGAAGGGGAGTTTCAGGGTTGTATAGGTGGAGGGTGGGAGCAGAACAGCATAGTTGTTTTAAGTACAGTTAATCTTTAGTTCCATTTCTTTGAGTCCAGTTCTCAGAACTATATGAAGTGGAGTAGCTTATGTCATGGCTTCAATTTGGTCATCATGTAGTCATCCTCCTCCACCTGGTGGAGGCTTCAGTATCTGTAAAACAGCTCACAGGATATGGCTCAGAATATTATCTGTAGCCTTTAAGGAGGAACTAAAGGTTCTTGACTATGCTTAATGACTAAACTGTTATCATTTGGTCTCCTTTGACTGTTTTCCTTTGTTTCTCCATTCTCTCACTTCTCTGATTAAACTTATTCTTTGGCTAAAGTTTTTCCACAGACAGAAGGCAGGCTGAGGACATGGCAGGGCAAGGACCATAGGGTCCTGCTCCGTTTCAAAACCTGTTGTAAGTTGGGGACCACCTGTAGTGTATATTTTAAGTTTCAGATTATAACTACATGTAACTAAACACATGCACATGTACATACACATAATGAAGAAGAAGATATCTGAATGTCCTGTGAAATGCATACGTGAAAGAAGTGAGACTACTTCTCATTAAGAATCTATAATGGAAAAGAATCTGAAAAAGTATATTATATATACTATATATATATAATTGAATATATATATATAATTAAATATATATAATTGAATCACTTTACACAACATTGTAGATCAACTATACATCAATTTAAAAAAAGAGGAATCTCAGTCAAAAGAACCTTCGTGGTTTGACATCTGCCTCAGTTCCTGACTTGGGTTCTCTGTATTTCTCAGTATAACTCCTTCCCCTTTAGAGCACTTTCTACTGTGTTCTGTGAACGCTCCATATCCACTCTGACCTCCATCCCTTTGCTCACACAGTTCCCTTGCCTGGGGTGCCCCCTCTCCACCAGCCCGTCAACTCCTCTCTACGTACCAGAATTCATCTATCCCTTGAGACTTTCAAGTCCTTCAAGAAAAGTTTAGAGTTATTATCTTCTTTCCTTTACTTCCCCCTCCTTAATCCCTCCATCATTCTCTTCTTTTTCCTCCTTTCCTTGCAGTCCCTCCCCCTTTTCTTCTTCCTCCTTCTTTTATTTATTTCTTTTATCTTTTATTTTTTAAAGACCATCTTTAGAGCAGTTTTACAACTAAACTGAGAGGGAGGTACAGAGATTTTTCACATATTCCTGTCCCCATACATGCACAGCCTCCCGCATTATCAACGCCCCCACCAGATGGTGCATTTGTTACCAAGGGTGAACCTATCTGGACACGTCGTCATTACCCAAAGTCTGTAGTTTACATTGGGGTTCACTCTTGGTGTTGTACATTCTGTGGGTTTGGAAAAATGTATAATGACATGTATCCACCATTATAGCATCACACAGAGTAGTTTCACTGCCCTAAAAGCCGTCTGTGCTCTGCCCATTCATCTCCTCTCTAACCCCCCGAACCCTGGCAACCACTGATCTTTCACTGTCTCCATAGTTTTGTGTCTTCCAGAATGTCATATAGGTGGAAGTGTATAGTACATTTGTCCCTTGGTATCCATGGGGGATTGGTTCCAGGACCCACCATGTATGCTAAAATCTGTTCATGCTCAAGTCCCATAGTTGGCCCTCTGATATCCACAGATCCTGCATCTGCAGATTCAACCAACCTCAGATTGTGTATTAAATTTGCCATCTGAGGTTGGTTGAAAGTACAGATGTGGCACCCACAGATTCGAAGGGATAACTGTATATTTATTCAAAACAAACTTCCACATACAGGTGGACCCCTAAAAGTGCACCTACACAGTTCAAACCCGTGGTGTTCAAGGCTCAACTGTATGTAGTAGACTTTTCAGATTGGCTTTTGTCATTAGTCATATGCATTTAAGTTCCCTCCACATCTTTTTTTTTTTTTTTTTTTTTTGCAGTACGCGGGCCTCTCACTGCTGTGGCCTCTCCCGTTGCGGAGCACAGGCTCCGGACGCGCAGGCTCAGCGGCCATGGCTCACGGGCCCAGCCACTCCGCGGCATGTGGGATCTTCCCGGACCGGGGCACGAACCCGTGTCCCCTGCACCGGCAGGCAGACTCTCAACCAGACGTGCCCCTCCACGTCTTTTCATGGCTTTTTAAATTCATGAATAATATTCCATTCTTTGGAGTACTACAGTTAATTTATCTATTTACTTACTGAAGGGCATCTTGGTGGCTTCCAAGTTTTGGCAATTATGAATAAAGTTATCATACATATATGTGTGCAGGTTTTTGTGTGGACGTAAGTTTTCAGCTCCTTTGGGTAAATACCAAGGAGCACAGTTGCTGGATCATATGGTAAGAGTGTGTTTATTTTTATAAGAAACCACAAATTTTCATCCTAAGTGATTGCACCATCCTGCATCCCCACCAGCAATGATGAGAGTTCCTGTTGCTCCACATCCTCACCAGCGTTTGATGTTGTCAGTGTTCAGGATGTTGGCTACTTTTCTTTATTTTTGATAACTTAAAAAAATTAGATTCTTTTGGTTACCAGAATCATTTAAGGAAAAGAGTGTCCTTGTTAGGACAAACATGTACTGAAATTAGGGAGCCATGATTATTGGGACTGGTTACTTTCTTAGTATTTCCCTCAAGAGCTAAGACATGATGGACAGAGGTGTGTGGGCTCCTTTCTGAAAGACTGCTCCATCTCCTCTCAGTACCGGAAGGCCTGCGAGCCCACCCCTGCATGTCCAGCTGCTCCCCCTCTGAGCCTGTGCTCCTCCTGCTCTCCTTGGCTGGCTGTGTCACCTAACGCCTGCAGACTACATAGTGGTACCCTTTCAAACACAGCTTTCTCCACTAACTGCCTCCTGTCTTTTATACATCAGAGCTACAGCTCTCAAAAAAGTCAATGGTAAGCTCCTGAGCCTGTGCTCCTCCTGCTCTCCTTGGCTGGCTGTGCTCCTCTGCTCTCTGAGCCTGTGCTCCTCCTGCTCTCCTTGGCTGGCTGTGTCACCTAACGCCTGCAGACTACATAGTGGTACCCTTTCAAACACAGCTTTCTCCACTAACTGCCTCCTGTCTTTTATACATCAGAGCTACAGCTCTCAAAAAAGTCAATGGTAAGGGCTCAGATATATATTTTTAAAATGCAAATCCGTAAGTCATTTTCACAGGAAGCATGGCCTGATTTGGGCCAGATACCCACTGTTGGCCCACACTGGTAGACAAGGAAGGCGAGAAAGGTCGTAGCTGGACTTTGGGCTGGGAGGTTTCCCAGAGGAAGGCATGTGGGCAGGAGGACATGGAAAAGAAGATCTCTGTTTCACTTTCACATGTGTTTTTTTTGTGTTTAAAGAACCTATTTTCATCGTAGAGCATTATGATAAGACAAAACAGAAATACAGAATACAACCACTACTTATACCTTACAGTTTTACAGTTTGTCACTTACAACTTCCTTGAAAGACGCCCTCTTGGCTGAGAGTAAAAAAGTAGATTAATGTAGTAAGAATGACATGGGCCCTGAAGATTCATCAGCTAAATATATAGGATATGCAAACTAACCTTCCAACTCCACTTTCCTCCTTTCTCAAACAGAAAAAGTAACAGTTCCCTCACAGAGATTTTGTGAGGATTAAATTATGTAACAAATATGAAAAGACCTGCCATAATACATCACATGCCATGATTCCCCTTTTTCTTTTATTAATATTGCATAATTCCTTATACAAACTAAATTTTACACATTTTTGTAGAAATGAATAGAATATTAATTAATATTAGATTCTTACTCTTTTAATATTTGCAGATCTACAGCTCGGTGCTTTGTGTCCACCTACAGAGGTGGGATAGGGAGGGTGGGAGGGAGACGTAAGAGGGAGTGGATATGGGGGTATATGTATACGTATAGCTGATTCACTTCGTTATACAGCAGAAACTAACACACCATTGTAAAGCAATTATACTCCAATAAAGATGTTAAAAAAATATATTTGCAGGTCTATAATAATGAGGAACAAAGGAAAAGCAGTGTGATATATTCAGTTGAGACCATATAAATAAAAATTATAGCATGACTTTAAGTAATTTATAGTTTTTTCAGTGATTTTTAATATCTATGATCTCAGTACTGGAGGTGATATGCCATTATGTCTTTAAAGAGCTATAATTAATAATTTACAATGTGTAAAATTGAAACATTATGCACATATTATATCATTGTGTACTAATTATTATTTCTCCCAAATACCTTGCAGCTGTGTGTTTTCAAAATGGCCATTAGCATTCTGCAAGAATTGTTTTATAATAGTCAAAAAATCATTTCTGTTTCTTAATTACACATTTGCAAAACATCTGAATAAGGTACAGAGTGAGATTACAAACACAGATTTTGATTTAATGAGAATTTTAGGAGTGACCATATCAGTTTGATTTACTGATATATTATTAATTTTAAACTATGGGTATCACAAAAATTCTCAATCAGAGAATTTAACATTTCTGCCCTGCTAGAATACATAAAGAAGAACTAAGCATTCTCTTATTGTATAGTATCCCTGTAAACAAATATTAATAAATGTTGTATGTTATAAAAATATATATGATAGACAAATCATTCATATTAAATATTATTAATTTAATAATGTTAATATTTATATATTTTAACTGTGTTGTGTAAGCAAATAATAGTTATTAATTTAATAATGTTAATATTTATATATTTTAACTATCCTGTATAAACAAATAATAGTTATTAATATATATTTGGTTGAATATTTATATATATTTAATATTTATTTAAATTAAATTTTAAAAATTATTTAATAACATGAATATATATGTAATGTGTGTATAAGTGAAAAAATAAATATATACATAAAGTATATGATACATGCTGACATCATTTATATTTACTGTATTAGAATGTACTTAAATACAAGCTTCTGAAATCACTTATAAACTATTATGATAAAAACTTTCTACGGGTACTCATTACTTAGATAATTAATATTTCCTATTTTTTAAATCTACTAATTGACAAATAAGGTTTTAGAATTTAAATGTATTACCTCTAAAATAAAATACTTAAATATCTGATATTTAAATATAAAGTAATTATATATATATGTATAATCCTGAAATCAATTATACTGTACACTGACTTTGAGTTTTTTTTCCCCTTTTCTCTCATGTTTCAAGGTTATTAGACTAGTACTTTAGATCCTATGCAAAGTAGTAATATAAATTGACCTGGTCAAATGCTATCTTTACTGTTAGAAGACCATGAATAATTAGGTATCCTGCAAGACATCTCTGAGTAGACTCTAAAAATTATTCATGAATCCTAAGTCCAGAGTCCTTAAATTCTCACAAAGAGACTAGAGCAGAAGTGACAGGCTGTGAGACCTCAAGCTAAGGCAGCTTAGTCCCTGGGTGACGGTCACTCTGCATTTGTGGGGGCCAGTGGAGGTCCGAGACATCTCTTTTGGGTTTTTGAGTGCTGCCAGGATACATCCAAGTAAACATCTTCAAGGACGGTATGGAATCGGACAGCCATAAGGACAACTCTCAGGGATCTTGTAAAAATTTCAGTGCTGTGAATTTATACTGATTTTGTACTAACATATTCTTATATTTCATTTTATTTGGGTACCAAATAAACATCTTGGTTTAACTTGAAGATACATAAAGAAAATAATTCCTCTTTGAATATTTGCTGCCATGGTGATTTTAGCAGTTGGAGGATAATTATTAATGTTATAGCCCTTATAAGAAATCTACTTGTTTTTTGCCTCTGTCAGGAAAAAAAAAAAAAAAAAATCAATAAGAGGCAATGTTAAAGAAAAGTAAAAGCTTAATAGTGAGAGAATTTGGAGTATTTAAAATTACCTGGACCATAAGATCCCTGCAGGTAGTAGTTGAAATAATGTTAGAAAGACAGGTTTTGAATGCTGGCCAAGTAGTCTTCATTTGTTGTAGAGTAGGGAATCATTAATAATTTCTTGAAAGAGTTTCTCAATAATGCATTTATTACATTAGAAGCTAAAATATGAGTTAAAAATTACTGTAAACTAAGAGATAGTTCAAGACTATGGCCTTAGAATTGGAAATAAGAGAACATGGATAAAATCAAGATATGAAAATTATTATAGTAGGCATTCAATTTCTAGTGTTTTAAAAGTCAGAGAATTAAAATATGTAATGATAAAAGAGAGAGAGTCCAGACAAAAATGTCTGGCATTGTATTAAATTAAACACTTGGGAAAATCCAGCCTAGACTCTCACACACAAGGCCAGTTGTTTGTGGGCTGTTTCATTGTCCATCCATTAATCTGAGGTCCAAACAATTCAGATCAAAGCAATGTGTTTTTAACAACTTATTTCTATGTAAACTATCCATTTTAAACCCTAATGTTGCGATGAGAATTTATTATCAAAACGTCAACAGTTCTTGCTAACCTGTTTCTGTAAAGCTTGTCTATATGTGCAAAAACAAAAACAAAACCAGTGACTGGTAAAGACTGCAAATATTCAGTAGAAAGAGAAAAGTACCCAAAATTCTGTTACGCATGTAAAAATGTCCCATGCGATGCCCTTTAAGTGAAAATAATCCTGTTATAGCTAAATGAAAGAAATTACTACAATATCAAAATGTTGTTGAACATTTAATCAAGTTACTAGTTTTTGAGGAAGGAGTAATACGGATGCTTCATCCTTGCAGAGATAAAACCTCTTGCAAATCAAAAAGGGGAAATGTATTAAAAAGTAGGTGTTGCTTTTCATTTCAGTACAGCCTCAGTCCATTAAATGTTGAAGGAACAAATGTCAGTGTTGACTTATTTCTGATCATAGCAGAAAAGCCTGAAGTTTACAGTATCCCCCAAACACATGCCTAGCATGGGTGTCTGTCATCTAAAGGTCATTGATAGAGTGGAGATATTGATATCAAGGAATTTCACCCAGAATGTGTTTTGTGTAACAACCTTCCTGACTGTTATGCAACTAGAAGCATATGTCACCTCTCTGAAGGTTTAAAATGATAAGAATTAGTCTCAAAAATTGATACAGCTGAAACATGTCTTTAGGTCTCTAAAGAAATAAATATCAACAGTAAAAATATGTTTTAATACAGCACAGGAGCAGTTTCACTAAAAAATGTGTGTCTTTAAATGGTTTCTATTTTGGATTATTATTTCAAAGGTATATAAACTAAATTTTATCATAAAAGAATGGCATCTTACATGGAAGATTTAATATTCAAGGCAATTCATTGTTCTAGTGCTCTGGAGGTGGCTCATGGCATCGTGTGGAAGGCCTGTGAATCTGGTCTTTTTACTGCAGGAAAACTACCACCAGATGGTATTTGAACTAAAGCCTTATGGTTAGGACCATATATTATATTCATTTTTAATATAAAAGGAATTTTATTATTAAGAATTTTAAAAAGTTATTTTTAAAAGCCTCACTTCAATTTACAAGCCCTTTAATATAAAATGTCTCATCAGCTTACTGCAGGAAATGTAAGCAAAGGAACCTGGACTTTGTAATCAATTGAGTGGTAACTCTGTCCCCAGTTTCCTTTCCTGGAAAATGGGTTTAACATTGTCTCCTCATGGGATGGTTGTATGGATTCAGTTTAGAATGTGTGTAAATGATACTTGGAGTTTCTAGCCAGAGTAAATGTTTAATTTTACATTATCTTCATCATCATCATCATCATCATCACTATTCTTAGCACTTCATTTACAATGAGTTCTGATTGTTTCACTAATGTAAATGTTGTCTCCACTAATTTGTTTATGGTCTCCTTTACCATAGAAGTAGTTGTTTATACTTCTTTTGTGTTAGTTGCTTCCTTTGCTAGGGCACTAGTCTAGCTATATAATTCCTTAAAGCAAAAGTTCATTTTGAATTTGAATTGACAGTCACAAGACATGTCCTCAAAGAACAGGATAATTTTGTTACTGAACCACATTTGGGTCCACTCACCTGCACGCAGTAAAGCCAATCTACTGACACCCGGTTGTGGTGAAGGAAAATGCAGCATTTGTTGCAGGGCACCAAGCAAGGAGTCCAGGCAGCTAGTGCTTAAAAGGCCCGAACTCCCTGAAGTCTTTCATGGAAAGGTTTTTAAAAACGGGGTGAGGGGAGGTGGGTTGTGGGATCCATGATCAGCTTGTGGACATTCATCTGATTGGTTGGTGGTGAGGTAATCGGGAGTCAACATCATCAACCTTCTGGTTTCAACTGATCTGGGGTCTGTGTGCTTATGGGCAGCATGCAGTTAATTTCTCCCACCTGGTGGGGGTTTCGGTATCTGCAAAACAGCTCAAAGGACGTGGCTCAGAATATTTTTTATAACTCTTGAGGAGGAACTAAAAGTCCTTGACTTTGTTTAATGGCTAAAGTGTTACTAGTTTGTCTTGCTTGACCATTTTCCTTTCTTCCTGTGTTTTCTCACTTCTCTGATTAAATTTATTATTTGGAACTTGGGGAAGGTCTCAGAGGCTAAAGTTTTCTACAGACAAAAAGAAGGCAGAGGACATGGGGGGATCTGTCCAGGGAAGGCCCTATAGGCTCCTGCTTGGTTACAATTTGATGGGAGAAGCATGTTCCTTACTGCTCTACATATCTCATAAGAAACTTGTGAGGGTCTAATGAGATAGTGTGAATCAGCATGCTTTGAAAAAGTCACTTGATTATATATACATTAATATAATTTACACATTTTAAATCTAAATTCGTTCGAAGTCTTTTACAAACCGTCTAATTTATATCTGTTCATCCACTTGCATAATTTTACACCTTGCTTTACTGTCAATGATGGGTCATTAATCTACCTATGGAATACTCCAGTTTTGATTTTAAACTCTAAGGTTTTGACTGCAGTTTCATATATTTATTAATATCTATGGCATATGTCCTGTGAGATTTGATATATAATTCCATAAAATTAGAGTTAAAATGATGTTAAGCCCAGTGATTCCTCTCTTGAAAATGTTTCTCTGAGGCATTGGGATCCTGTTTGAAACAGATGGATCTCCATGATTCTTTGCAACTTTAAAGCTTCAGTTTTCAGAGAAGTTAATTGCTCATGATGATTGTTTGCTCATGATGCTGATGGAATAGGTAGTTGGGATTTGTGCTCATGATGCTGATGGAATAGGTAGTTGGGATTTGTGGAGCTCATTGTTTACTTGTGCATAACCTGTTTGTCACCATATTTTTTCTATCATCCCGTTATAAGCCTATCTCTGTTTCAGAAAATCAGCCATATTTTACATACATCTCTCATCACTTTTTTGTTATCTTCTGCCATCTGCAAGCTGTTCAGACTTATCTGTTTCATTCTGTGCTCTCAAAGAATTCCAACTAAGTACCCTTTTTTGAATAAGTAGCCAACTTTGACATTACTTTAAAAAAGATCCAGAGTGTTTTGAGCTGATTTGCATGGGTACCTCCGATTTGTCATTTATTTTTAACTACTATTCCATGTGAGAAAAACAGAAAAGCAGAATAGAAATAGACCTTCCTAAGCCTTTAAGTTGTTTTTTAGACTAGCTTGGTACTCTAAAATAGTGTAGTGAGAACCACACTAGTGTGGGCTACGTCTGATAGAAACAGTGATGGCCATTCAGCTTGAAGAAAATGGCTTCATTTGACACAGCAATGACTGTTTTGCTTGGGGGAATGTGGGAGTCACATAATTGATGGGGGCAGAAAAAATACGGTGGAAGTAAGATTCTGCATTGGGGTTTGAACTTTTATTAAAACTAGAATCTTTTTAGAAAATAAATTTTAGAGACCTTTTAGTAGATCGCTGAGTGCAGGTTGAGAAACCTGCCCTAGCACATGATACAGACTGTGAAACTATGGAGTTGGAGAAAAAAGCAGTAGAAATATCAGACTGATGGCAGTTGATTTGGTGGTAGGTCATTACTATCTATCTTTGCATTCAGCTATTTTTTTTTTAATTGGAGTATAGTTGCTTTACACAGTTGTGTTAGTTTCTACTGTACAGCAAAGTGAATCAGCCATGCATATACATATATCACCTTTTTTTGGATTTCCTTCCCACTTAGGTCACCACAGAGCACCGAGTAGAGTTCCCTGTGCTATACAGTAGGTTCTCATTAGTTACCTTGTACATATTAGTGTATATATGTCAATCCCAATCTCCCAATTCATCCCACCCCCGCCTTCCCTCTTGGCATCCATATGTCTGTTCTCTACATCTGTGTCTCTATTTCTGCTTTGGAAATAAGATCGTCTATACCATTTTTCTAGATTCCACATATGTGCGTTAATATATGATATTTCTTTTTTTTTCTGACTTACTTCACGCTGTATGACAGTCTCTAGGTCCATCCATGTCTCTGCAAATGGCACAATTTCATTCCTTTTTATGGCTGACAGTTAATTTTTTATAGTGACACGTGACTCCCTCTCATTTCCTTTGGTGTTTATTCTATACATATTTTCTTTGTTGTGACCATGAAGATTACACATAAGATCCTAAATTTATGACAGTGTGTCTTAAATTGATACCAACTTAACCTTAATCACAAACAAAAATCTACTCCTTTACAGTTTTTCCCAACTGCTATTTGTCACAATTATGTTCTCTATATTGTGTACCTATTAACATAGATTTGTAATTATTTTATGTATTTTTCTTTTAAATCCTATAAAAATTAAGAAGTGGAGCTGTAAATCAAAATTACAATAATAGTTTGGTTTTTTTTACTTTTTTCACATATTTACCTTTACCAAAGAACTTTGTATTTTTATGTGGCTTTGAATTATTGTCCAGTGCCCCTTCATTTCAAGTTGAAAATGACTCCTTTTAGAATTTTTTAATAGGGCAAGTCTAGTAGTAATTCACTCCTCAGCTTTCGTTTTTCTGGGAATGTTTTAATGTTTCTCTCATTTTTGAAAGATAGTTTTGCTGGCTATAGAATTCTTGGTTGACAGTGTTGTTTCTTTCAGCACTTAAGTGTATCACCCCACTGCCTTCTGGCCTAAAAGATTTCTGCTGAGAAATCAACTGATAGTTTTATTGAGGATCTCTTGTTTGTGATGAGTTGCTTTTCTCCTTCTGCTTTCAAGATTCTTTCCTTGTCTTTTGGTAGTTTGATTATGTGTCTCACTGTGAGTCTCTGAGTTTTTTCTACTTGGAGTTTATTGAGCTCCCTGGAAGTGTATATCTATGTCTTTTCTGAAATTTGAGAGGTGTACAACCATTATTTACTCAGATTCATATTTAAGATAGTTTTTAAAAAATCTTTGTCTAATAAGTCCAATCTGTGTATATCTTCAGGGACTAGTGCCAGGATTAATTTTGTTTCTTTGAATAGGCCATGTTCCCATATATTATTGCATGCCTTGTGATGTTTGTTAAAAAGTTGGCATTTCAAAGAAAGAGCCACCTTTCCCAGTCTTGCAGAGTGGTATGGGAGACTTCCACAAATGAGTGGGCCACTGAACCTCGAGATCAGCCTGTGGTGAAGAAGTTAAGGTCTTCTCAGGTCTTAACTGCTCACATGTTCTGTCTGGGTCTGGGTATATGTTTGTGTGTTTCTCCCCCAGCTGCTTTAAAATATCCTGATTCCCCAAAGAGTCTCATTGGAGCCTCTTCTCAGGGTCTTTTGTGTTCTGCAGTATTGCTCTGCCTGTATCTCTTGCCCACACCTGCCCGCTTTTCTGCAGTCCCCACGTAGTTTTTATAGCCAAGTGTCCACTGTTGTCTTATTGGCCTCCAGCTGCCATTCCCAGCCTATGCCTGACTCAGGCAAGGCAGGAACTAGTCCTTCAACACTGGGCTCACAGATAGGCCAGAACACTGTAAACAAGTTCCTCTTTGGTCCTCCTTCTCTGGTAGGGAACCAGGAAATGGGCCCCTTCCTCTCACCAGTGCCATGTCAGGGAAGGTGTGGGACAAAAGCATGTAAAAATTCCCTGAAATTTACCACTATTATGAACGTGGCTTTTTCTTCATTGGACATTTGCCAGTTGCTGTAGATCTTTGATTAGTTTTCAGGGTTCCTACAAAGTTATTTAGCCCGTAGTTATTTATCTGATGTTTCAATGGGGGAAGGAGGCCTGGAGCTTCTATTCCACCATCTTCTCATTTCACTGCCGAACTTGCTGGATTATTATTTTCAATTGAGAACATTAAATACTTAGGAAAGAAAATTTTATATTGTGGTAAGATTGGTATTTAATGAAGGGTTATATCCGTATCACAGTTTCATCCTAATTTAGCAATAAAAACTGAATCTTGCTATAATTATTAGTGCATTTTTTATGCATAGTTTTAATTAAATGCTTAAGGATTTCAATATCTACCCAGACTCTTTTTTCCTTCTTATGGTATTATTCAAAATATATGTGAACATATTTATATTTGTAAGAATGCTTTTCAGGTGCAAATAATAAAATCATGTATTCAAATGAGTTTGAATTGTAGGAAATATATGAATCATCCAACAGGATATTCAGAGCTAGTGTAGGTTTCTGAGTTGGTCAATGTTTCTGTCTCAACTATGATATCAGGGGCCCTGGTTCTTGCTCAGTCTCTTCTATTCATGCTGTTGCCTCCATCTTTGAACTGTAGCAAGATGGTACCAACAGTTACACATTTGAAATTCAAACATGGTAAGGTCCAGAGTGAAAAAGAGATGATCTCTATGAGCTAACAGGAATGTCTCCCCAGAAACACTCCTGCTGGCTTCCTCTCAAGCATCATTGAACTGAATTGAGTCACAACCACCGTTGAACAAATTTCTGGAAAGAAAGAGGGAATTGCCTTGTTTGGATTACACTAATTAGATAGAGTGGGATAGTTATTGGAGTAGCAGCCACTCTAACAAGCAAATGAATCCTTTAAAAACTATTCTGACTGTGCAACATCCCAGCAGGTGGGAAGGCTCTTTATAAAACAGATTCAAAAAAAAAAATCACATCTGCATAAGAAGACCATTACTTTTTTTACTTCAATGATAAGCATGCTTGAGGTTTAAAATATAATAGGTAATTTTATTTAAAATATCTCTTTATAGATCTTTTTTTTTGAATTTTTGAGTTTTATTTATATATATATATATTTTATACAGCAGGTTCTTGTATAGATCTTAATAGATAATTAACGTCTCCATTTCACCATGGGAATGAATGAAAGCTTTCTTCTATATAAGCTACGGTATTTATGGTATGGTGCTCTTTTTTCCCATCATGCTGTTAATTGTAACGTGTCATAAAGGTGATCATAATGAGAAAATGTTTTAAAATTAAATTTAGACTTCTTTAGTAGAGGAAAGAGTTTCAACCAAAGGCTGTTGGCATCCTGGGTAAGAAGTCTTTTTCAGGAATAAGAATAGGTTTATCTTAATCTAGCTAAATTATCTTAATTCTTAAAGAAATCACATGTTAAGGCATCAGCATTTAAGAAACAAATCTACCTAATGTAAATTTATTACCTGGATATTTTCTGAACAGCTACATGAAAATGTAATAATGTTTCTTTCTATTACAGTAACTCAAGGAGGTGTTGCTTTGGTCTCTGACATGTGTCCAGATCCTGGGATTCCAGAAAACGGCAGAAGAACGGGTTCGGACTTCAGGTAGGAGATAACAATAACAATAACATGTTATTTTCTAACACATATATAATTTCATCTTGTAGTTTTAATTCTTTTTCCTTTTGATTTAAAGATACAATTTCTCAGTTTTTATGCATCTATAATATCTGTAGAATTCTAAAACATATTGTACTGAAAAATTCCAGTTACTCCAGAGTTTGTACCTTTCAGTATATAAGCCATTATTAAAAATTTAACTCCATATGGATATGATCAAAATTTGTCTCCAGGGGTTTTATTCTGTTTTTAATTTGCTACCTTCCCATATTCGAATGCATTTTTGTTAGTGTTTTAAAAAATAGATGGTACAAAAATTTAACTATAGCCTCATAATTATTTCATTAAATAAACTTTTATAATAATGAAGGTGAGTGGCAGTCAATGCAATTTATGACAGAAGATGTTATGATTCATTTTACTAGATTATGATTACTAGAGAATGCTTTATAGTTGTTACATTATGAATGTAGTAGTGACTATAATAGTGATTTTTTTTCTAGATTTTTGCATTCCTTTCAGTTAGTTCAAGAAATTGAACATTTTCCAACTTACAAGATGGATACTAGTATTAGGAGTAAGCTGCAAAATCAAAGAGTAAAGGGGAGCAAGAAATGTTTTTCTTTCTTATAATCTCACTATTTTTGAGAAAGAAACAAGAAAAGATGTTTGTAGAGTTTAGCCTACTAAAGTGAGCTGAAAATTGAAAGAAAGTAGTGATACTATTAGAGAAGGAAGAAGAAATGTTACTCAGTGAAATTGGAGTAGCAGTGTTTTTTTTTTAAAGGATAGAAAAATAATAAAATTATCTGTAGGGTGGCTGTAATGAAGTAGGTAAAATGATATATAATTTTTTTACATGGAAAGGAAACAAGTGTATAGCTGTGCTACTGAAATACTTTTGACTTCATAGTAATGTCTGTCATGTTGCAAATGGAATAGACAATTGGAATGTTTGCAGTTTAAATATCACAAACTTTGAGTGTACATTAAGGTGTTAGTATCTTAGTTGAAGTTCCTTTGGAGCAGAGCCTGAGATGGGGACTCTTATTCAAGTGGTTTTCGGAAAAGTGACCTCTGGTTATGGGGAACAAAGCAGGGTAGAATCAGAGTAGAAAGCTGAGCAGGAAGTTGATTTTAACTGGAGATTAGCTTCAGTCTCAATCTATGGGGAATTTCAGGGAACAAATAGTTTACATTTTAGACCCACCACCCTTGCCTTTCATCATTGGCTTCCTCCATTCTGCTCAAGGAAGTTCCCCAGGGCAAGAGTGATTATGAGTAGTTATTAGCACCCCAGGGGGTTTGTTGTGTCCAGTGGGTGTGGTGGTCAGCTAAGAAAGAAAACTACTGATTTCAAATGTAAAGTAGCTGTCAGTTGAAAGCATTCAAGAATTTGATCTCCTTTAAAATGATGCAAATAGATGAAATTTACACATTCTTGGCTAGAACCCATGGAGCTTTCTGTCCTGTGTATTCCTTTCTTATCTCAAAAGTCAGCTCCTACCAGAAAGTGTTCTTCAAACCTTGCTTTCCAAAAGCCTTACATATCCCTCCATTAGAGTTACAGCAGTGACTCTGCATTATGCATTTTGCACATCCATTTCTTCCACCCAACTTAAGCTTCTGCAGGACAGGGATAGTATCTTATTGTCTCTGCCTCATCAGTGACTGGAATAGTGCCTGGTGCAAAGGAACTCAAAGGGTGTTTGTCAAAGGCACTTGTGTATGAGGAGATTGCCCATCCAGCACTCTGTCATCCCTGAAACTCAGAAACCTCCTTCGTCTGTGTGGCAGAGCTCTGTTTTAAAACAAAGCAAATTAAATTTTGTCTGACTGTGCAAACTGTTCAAATTGCATCGTATGGTAAAGAGAGCCAGAGAAACTGTTTAATCTTCAAAAGTTAGCAAGGAATTCAGAAACATTCAGGGCCAGTATCTGTTTAGCACGAGGGCAAGAAAAGAAGATTTTATTAGTATCTGAGGTGAATATGCTGGCCTTTACTCTATCTCATTCTTATAACAGCCTTATTCCTGCAGCTGTTTAACTCAGGATAAGCATTGGCCATTGGGGCTGTGTTGATGTGTCTGGGGGGAAATCCAGCTGGGTGTGTGCATGACAAGTCAAGAAAGGGACAGAATATCTCAGCTGAGACTTTCAATCTTTCACTTTCTTAGTTTTCTGGGGAATCTCTATGCTGTTTACATGTCTCCAAGTTTATGGCAATTGAATAATATAATATAAAGATCAAATTTTCTATAAAATTACATTAAAATGTAAATATTATTATTTTGCCATCTATGAGTGTACAGTGTGTGTATATCTATATGTATATATACAGAACTGTGATAAGCTAGTTTTAGGAACTTTTTTTATAGTTCCTACAACTTTTTTTTCATAGGACTTTCTTCCTAGATGATCCTGTCAACTGCAAATAAAGACAGTTTTATTTTTTCTTTTCAATCTGAATGTATTTTATTTATTTTTCTTTCCTGGAAGAACTGTCTAGGACCTCTATTACAAGGTTGAATAGAATTGGTGAGACATTCTTGACTTATTCGTGATCTTAGCGGGAGAGCATTCTGATTTTCATCATTATGGAAAGGTATCTTAGGCCCATTAGTTGAAATGACATGTGGATGTGCCTAGCATATGATAAGCTCACTGTAAACGTTCATGTTTTAAACAGAGAAAGGGGATGTTCTTAACTGTTTAAAGTCTTTTTGAGACTGGTTTTAATGAAAGGCAATTCAGTTCTTTCTAAATTCTTATAATCAAAATGAATGACTAACATATAATCCAAACTAATAACCAACATTGTCAAGATGAGTGGATGGAATTCATTTGTAGTTAGCACTGTAATTATGTGTAATTTGGGGCAGTTTTTGTTTGAAAAGAGTATACTTTATTAGGTTGGTAAAATATTCCTCATCTGATTTTATTTATACTATTATTCTTGTTTCTTTGGAGATCTTTTGTTTTCCCTAGAAAATCTAAATATTCATTCCAGTATTATCTATAAAGAATTCTAAATAAATGAAGCCTAAAATACAAAGCTTTCTTATTTGAATTTAGATCAATCCATGGACAATTTTCTGACAATTTTCTTCACCATCAGTTGCTCTCTTAAAGACAGAGTGTATTCATTAGTACTGAATATTAATGAATAGATTGATGGAGCAATTCAAATACAAATATATAAGGGATGGAGTTGGAGTAGAGATGGAGAGTTTATGGATGGATACTGGCATTTATTATTCATCTGTTTCCTATGCTAGTAGGATATATAGCCTATGTACAGGCAGATATAATTATTCCCATTTTGCAAATACAGCTGTTGAAATTCAGAATTTCAACATAATAAGGTATCCAATCATGGTTAGAGCTGAGATTTGAAACTGGATCTTATTGACCTCAAACTTTATAATAAGGTTTGACTTTAGTGGTTTGTAATAAGGAAAATGACAATAATTAAATGGTTTCACACCTATCATGTAGGACCCCTGGAGAGAGGTGTGCAGTGTGTGGACATCACAAAGCAGCCAAGTGAGGAGTCAAGATACGGTTGAAATCCGACCTTGAGGCCCAGTGTTCAAAGCCATGCCTTTCAGCCTGGGGTTGCCTCTCCTCAGCACGAGGGATAACTTGTCCTAACTGATTACTGAGAGGGGTGTCTCATTCTGATTGGCTAGCAGCAGCCATGCTACTCACTGTGAGACCTTACACTTTTCTTCATATATATTAGATAAATATTATATATTTATATAAACACTACATACATTCACATGTTACAGATTCTTTATGTACATTTAGAATCCTAAGATATATCATTAAGATCTTTTATCGTATGTAATATGTAATAGGGACCTCCCGATGTCTCTCCTTTTCTTTCATATGAACTTCCCTCAGTAACCTTCATAGCCAAACCCCATTTAGCAGCAACCCTAGACTTAGATGAGCTGCAGTACCTATCCTAAAACTCCCTCCTCTTCAGACTAGCCACTGTACCCTCAGGGTCTGTCTTCCTGCTTTCCATCCCCAGTCACATTCTTCACCAAGGATGGTTTTCCTTCCTGCCCCACCTACACCACCCATGATGGTTATTCTCAGTTGTTCTCATGATGGTTGTTCTCAGAGACACAAGTACGGTAGGGCAGGCTAGTACAGAACAGATGAGCAGCCTGGAGAGGCCAACTTGGGAAGTACTGGCAGATGCTCCATGGTCCTCCCTAGGATTTATTTTTTATTAGGTGCTGTGTATCCCAGTCTTCTCTGCCCTTCTCCACCTGCACAGATGGCTTCTATTTGCAGGACATTCCTGCCTTGCTTCATCCCATTATTTCAACTTTTCCCAGCACTTTTGTGTTTGTGACACCCATTTATGTTTCTATCATCTTAGACTCATCTTAGAATGATAGAAACATATATTTATGTTAGATGTGTGTTTCTGTCATGTTAGATCATGAGGTCCTGAAGGAAAGAGGAAGGATTATTTATTTTATTTCTCATTACTGTGCCCACCACAGGGTAGACACTATTTTTTTGTTGAATTGCATTAAATTGAAGCTAACAAGCCTATCCCTAGGGATGTACCATCATAGCCTCATTAGTACTCCACTAAACCAATTAAGTTTTAACACCCTTGGTCAGAGAATAGATCAATGACATTTTCTTAAAACATGACCTGTGCTCAAAATGGAATTTGGGAGTTGAAAGAGTGATAGTTATGACTTCATAACTAAATATTTAACTTATATTATTGACATTTGTATATCACCATTCAAGTTAATAACTTTTGTTGCTATGTCTTAGACCCCCTTTTTTCCCCAAGGCATCTTGCATAATACACTTTATGAAGTTAAGAGGTGCCAGGTGGAAGGAGAAACTGAGATACATAATGGAAAACTACACAATCAGTGAGAAACAGAAAAAAATCTATAACCCAAGTCTCTTGATAAACTGATGCTCATTTCTGCTAATTCCCTCCTTCAACTGTGTTCTTTTTCTTGTGACACAATGATGATTTTATGTACATCTATTAAAATACTGCTGTGGTGCGTTTTATTACTTCTCTGTTGTAGTTCAGTCTCACTGACAACAGAGCTACCTGCCTCTTCTTACATGAAAATATTTAAGAACTGTACTTAGAGATTGTGTATAAACCAGGAAATAAGTATGGTGTTATTTTCCTTAAGAATTGATTTTAAGTTCTTTCACTGAATTATTTTTTAAATGATGGAGGAATGAGGGAAACATGGGTAAATTGTAAGCTACTGAAGGCTTTATTGTTGCTATGTTCAGGGTGTCAGTGAGAGAACATAGTCTTCTCCGTGGATGGGGAGAATGGTGGAGAGGTATCTGGGTGGGGAGGGGGCTCTCCTTCCCTCCATCATGTACATACACCTGCTTTCTTGGCTTGTTGGAATGTTTTTCTTGCTTTCTATTTTTTTCCACTTGCTATAAGGGAAAAATTGAATTATACTTTAAAGTTGGAGCAGATGTATCAATTGAAATTCTGATATTATAACTGATTAATATCAGTTCTCCCCTTTAGCTCTTTATTTCTATGATTCTATTTATTTATGTTTTCCATGATGTGTTGATACTGTCCATCCTCACAATATATAATAATAACATAAGAGATATTTTACTAAATGCTGATCGTGGATGACCCAGATCTTATAATGATCCAGCCTTCCCTTCCTTCCAGTCTTGGCGCCAGTGCCTCTTCCTGAACATAGTCTCTGAAACACGCTTTTCATTCACCCCTCACTCCCTCTATGCTTTCCTTGCTTTACTTTTGCTTCCCAGCACTGAGCAGGACCCAAGATACTATACCTGCCTGTGTTTACAGTGTTAACTCACTACACATAACACAGGTTTGTGCTCTTTCTCCCACAGGCATGTAAGCTCTGTAAGGAGTGGACTTGGTTCTGTTCATTGTTTCATTCCCAGTGCCCAGCGTAGTTCTCAGCTCATAGCGAGTGTTCAGTAAATATTTCTTAAGTCATTTCCTTCTATTTTATATAAGAAATGCATGTATATTTACATATTGTAAGGCAATGGTAAGTGTTGTTTTGATATGCAAAATTTTGATTTACAGGTAAATTTTCAGGAATATAATTATTACAGAGAAATAAGCTACTACTTTTTTCTTCTATATTCTGTATTAGGCACTGAATCCCTACTATTTGCTAGATAGTTTGTGTACATCATTGCTAATCATAATAACAGGAGGAAAATATAGATTTCATTATTACTGTTATTAAGAGATTATTGTATTATTTAGCCTGATTTTTTCCCCATCAAATAAAGAAATAATCAGTTTACTAATAAAAGGATCCAAGTTTTGGGGTCTAGCATATGGCATGGTGATGATACGTAACAATGTTTTATTGTATACTTGACAGTTGTGAGAGGGTAGATCTTAAAACTTCTCACCGCATACAAAAAAATGGTAACTATGTGAGGTGATGGATACATTAGCTAACATTATTATATATAACATTATTATAGTGATTATTTCACAATATATACATGTATCAAATCATCATACTATATACCTTAAACTTAGACAATGTTATAAGTCAATTATATCTCAATTATATCTCAACAGAGCTAGAAAAAAATAAACAAGTTAAATGAAATAAATAATAAATAAATAAACAAGTTAAAAATGTTTTAAAGTTCGAATTAAGTCCATATTTTGTTAATAAGCAAAATTTGGGAACTATAATGGGAGCAACAGGAAATTTAAAAACACTCAAGCTAGTTTCCTGTTGGAAAAGATTCACCTCCTATGACATAATCCCTTTGCACTCAGTGTTCCCAGGGGAACAGTCAAAGAACTAACTGTCTTTTATTTTTTGGAACCCAAGCATTAGCTTATTTCTGGATGCAGGGTTGGGTCTGTAAATGATTTCTTTACTCACCTGCACAAGTGGAAAAAACAAGGTGAGGGCGACAGAACATCCCTGCTAGGGTCTCCATATCAATAAAACAGGTTGGTGAGTGTAGACCTTTCCTAACACCCTGCATTTGGATTTTCAGCACCAAAGTCCCCTGACAGGCTCCAAAGTGTTTTTAGAATTTGAAAAATATTTAAGGAACATAACGCTTTTCTGTGCCTTTTACTGAATGCAAGCACTTCACTTTCACTATTACTAGGAAACTGAAGTAGTCTAGCAAAGATATTTGCCAGTGACTACTGCTCTTTCAAGGAGCATTGACTGTATTTTTAAGAACTACTTAATGAAATACCACAACCAGTATTTTTCTGTTCACACTATTTGAAACCTTTACGTCCCTTTGAAAAAGGGCACACTGGGAATGTTTCAGATCTCATTTATGTGGCTAAAGCTGTTTCTGATAAAGAATCCACCGAGTACAATTCATGGAATATTCTTCCTCTCTCTCCCAGTCTTTAAAGTATCTGTAATAGTAAATTAATTTTTGTCAAAATATAATATCCATTTAAATAGCTGTCTGGGAGAATTGTTCATTGATATTGAAGCATACATCAATTTCTTAATTTCAAAATGCAATAGTTGATTTTTTTCAATAACCCATATTATCATGACCATCAGAAATGGGATTTTAGGGATCCTTTAAATATTAACACTCTTTAAAATGACCTTCTTTAACACAGTTTGTTTCTCTGTTTCTTGGCTTCCTCATCTGTAAAAGAATGGGCAGAAATTGATGATGATGATTTCTGTGGTCCGTCAGAGCTATAAAGCTCTGTGTCTCTTGGTCATGTTTTTGCCGTAGTCTAATAAGATTTTACACAACTTCTATGAGGCTCCCTTTCAGTTCTGATGCACTTGACCCTTGCTGAGAATTGCTGGTTTAGAGACTTTCTATGTTTCCTTATTTATTCTATGGTAGCTAGCTAGTTAGTAGAGAGGGTAATTTGTTAGGTAGTTTTTGGATTTGACTAAGGTCAGTATATTGATAAAACCAGTCTGTGCCCTTTACCTGTCAGTTGCATTCTTTTTGCACCACCTTCCTAAATTCCACCCGGAGGGCTCCCTAATCTTCCTATTTGTAAAAGTGGGGGGGAGAAAGTCAGGTGGCAGGCATGTGGGAAGATGAGGAAATGAGGATTTGTCAGTTCTTAGCCTACTGATGCCATCTACAGTTTTTTATGTGTGTTTTTAAATTAATTCCTCAGCTCTCTTTACAGAGCAGACTTCTGTTAAGAGTTCAGTAAGAACTAGAACCAACACTGCCCTTTGTGGGAAGCAGAGAGGGTGCCCTCAGGGTGGAGCTCCCGCGGCTTTGCTGTGGAGGGATCCTAGGGACCAAGACTTTGCTTTGCAGCTTCTTGCTCTGATGAAGTGGACTCCCTCTGGGAGGGCAAGGCATCACCATCGGGTCCCATTGCATAGTCTGGTGTAGGGACAGTTCATCAGATCTTGCTCAGAGCAGACTTGGATAACAGACAAGAGAAAAGGAGCAGGAGATTCTTGGGCCAGTGGGAAGGACCACCTTGTAGAGAGCAGCAGGGCACATGCTGGGAGGGCTGGGTCCAGGGAAGTGAGGGCAGCCACACAGCTGTGCTTCTCTACTGGTAGTCTTTGTTCCCAAAGGAAGAGGGGAAGAGAAAACGCAGATCACTACCTGGGGCCATGGGTAGGGAGATTGAGGAGCCCATCCTTGTATTTACTAATTCATTGGTTTCCTTAAGCAAAATGAGCCGAGCCCTTAGAACTGTGACGTGCTCCTGAGATAAAAGGAGAAACAAAGAAGGATCAGGAAAGGGATTCCTCTGTTGTAGACAGAATAGCAGGGAAAGGCTCTGGGGAGATAACTTCAGAGCTGAGCTCAAAAGATGAGAAGGACTGCCCCCATCCCACCATGCAAAATAGTGGGGTGGGGGCAGTCCAGGCAGACGGAAGCACATGCAGAGACCCTGAGGTGGAAGAACCCTTCCTGCCTCTCTTCCGTAGAGGTGAAAATAAACATTAAGGGCTGAGTCTAAACGAAAGGAGGTTAAAGCAAACGCACCAACCAACAAACCCATAGCTGCACAGAGAAAATGGTATGAGAGGAAGCGAGGCACATCCATCTGTGCAGGTGGTGTTTACGGTTTGATTCTATACACCTACACGGCTTGGTGTGATTTTAGCCTCACCTGCCCCGAGACATCTTTTCTGCTTTTCCCAGGATCCCTCATCTGCCCTTTTCTCAGATTGGCTTGGTCCTACTTACAGTGCTAAATGTGTTAGGTAATATGAGACATCATTTCTGGGAATGACCCAGTATTAATGTGAGACGGAGGAGAAGAAATTGTAATAAGACATTTCCATATTGGGTTGAAGTGGGGCAGATGATAGAGAGAGGAGGTATGCTGAGAAACAGAGAAGGTGTATTTAGGGCTTTGAGGAGCATGAGAGGAGAAGAGGAGAAATCAGGAAGAACACAGGCTCCTGTTCTAGCTGAGCTGTGTTTTACTGACAGCGATTTAAACATCTGGCCTACCAGGTACAGATACTTTCTCTAGGTCTTGGGGCTTGGCTGGAGGCTGATCATCGACTCAGGTTCCCCACTTTATTTGGAATTCCCTAGAAATCAGCCCAAGGTAAGAAGTGTTAGGGGCAGTTCAATCCCAGGGAAGCAGGAGGGAGGGAAATGGCAGTAAGCCCAGAAGGTAGGGATGGCGAATAGAAGGGAAGCCGTTCACACTTAGTAACCAGCCGGCTGGCTCAGTCTCACAGGTGCCTTAACAGCCTGGGGGCACTGCTGGGGCCTCGCTGTTCACTGCAACCCCTCCAGCGCTGTTTCCCACTGGGCAGGAATGTCCCCAGAGCGTCTCCATATTTCAGGGCCATAGTCACCACGTTTCCAGGCAGCTGCTATGGAACCCAGAGCACTGGCATGCTCGGCCCAGCCAACACCTGGGCGAGGGGGCTCCTTTCTGTCAGGAGCCCCCAGACCCATGGCTGTGGTCAGCAGCAGCACCTGGGATGTGGCTGCCTGGCCACAGGGGCAGAACAAGGCCCAGATGGGGAGATGGGGAGGGCGCGTGCAAGCCTGGAGCACCCTGTGTGTCCAGCACCTGCTACACACGCACCAGCCCTGGCTCGGGTTGCCTTGTCTGTCCTGGATCTTTCCATTGTCAGTCCATCACTTTGTTGTAACAAGGAGGGCAGGATGATTCAGAATATTGGAAGGCTTTGCACAGAGTAGATACAAGCCTAGAGGAAAATTGTTGCTGTGCAGCCTCTCTGTATTTGCAGTTGTTTTCTGCTCAATCACAAGTATAGGTGATAAGTTTCAGAGTAAGAAAAAAAGACAGTTTGAATCCATGTATTGCATGATCTGGAGCAGTTGACCCTCTGAGTCTTGTTTTTCTCAAAGTGGGGTTGAGGCACCTCCAGTGATGACTCATCCTGGGGCCCTGGATGAATGCCTGTTACGAGCACGTGGTTAATGCTACTGTTTCCCTCCCTGCCTGGCTAGCCCCTGCCACTCCCGACACTCCCCGGGCCTGTTCACCATAGAAAACAAACAGTCCTTGCTGGTGTGTCCTGCCCTCCAGCCCTGCTCGCCCTCCTGGCGGAGGCTGGAGCTGTCCACAGGCTGCAGGCGCTCTCCCCTCCCTCCATCTGAGAAGCTCCCAGGCTCTCTCACTGGACCTGCAGAGGAAAGAGAACAGCCCATAAAACAACTCAAGGCCCAGAGTCTGCGGGGTCCTCTTTGGCTTCCAAATGTCAAGTGAAAGAAAGGTGTAGAGGCCACTGTTCCCAGGGCATCAGGAGATTGTCAGGCAGGGGCTGAGGGGCCACAGAGAGATGAACTGAGATGGGAGAAGGGAGTGCTGGATCAGCTTCTCCTAGAGCCTTGATGCGGGTCCAGGCTTACTTGAATCCCCTCTCCCTGCCCACCTGTTCCTTCCAGAAATAGTGCAGTAGTGGCTTCTGCCTCTGTATGAATGGGTGGGTGTGAATCTGAGGATTTAATATTTCTACTTGGTCAGACAAAAACACCCCTCTTGTTTTGCTAAATAGTGGATCCCCATGAACTTATGGTATACTCAGAAGATGCAAATTAAATTTCCTCGTGGGAAAATTCACACATTCTTCTAAATGCTGCACATCTGAGAGCTCTCAGAGTCTGAAGATTGCTGGTCATTTGAAGCCCCATTCACGGCGTTAATGTTGCTTGTATTCTGATCGCGGTTGGGGTCTTTGTTGTGCTATTATTAAAGTACAATATCTAAAAATCCTATGAAATATTAGATTATTTCCTTAGGCTAAAGAGATCCATCTAATGCATTCTTAGTGGTACTAAATTGCCTTCAGGCTTTAGGAGATGAGTCTAAAAATTGTCACTATAAGAAGAAAAAATGACCCAGAAACGACACATTATGTGTGAAAATAAAAAGGGGGGTAATAGGCATTGCGATATTCACAGCAGCTGCACATGCATCTCTCTGGTGATGCCATTGTCTGGAAGGCTGTGCAAACTGTACAATCTGACGACGTATTAGGAGTGAAGGGTCAGTTTACTTGGACCGTCTTTGTAGCCTGAAATCAGTCGAATGTATTAGGACCAGTCTTGCCATTAGTGGAGAACATACGGTTCAGTATCAAAGTTCCTTTCCCGAGTGGAGTACGACTCATTTGTCAGAGAATCAGTGAGGTTATCTAAAACAGCTTCTTTTGAAATAGAGGCATGTAATAACAGACACGCACTTGCAAGGTGGCTGCAGAGATGGGTTTCACATGCTGCTGTTGGGATTTACTCCCTGCAGCCTTGCACTGTGGTGGCCGGTTGCACATTTAGGAGATGATCTGAATTCATGCCTTTGTCTCCTGTTTGTCCTGTGCAATCATTCTACAAACATCTATCTCAGGGATATCATAAGCGCAATAAACTCTGCTGGAGGCTGTGAGAGATTTCAAGGTGAGTGAAACATGATGCTTTCCCTCAGGGACCCTTGCTCCTGGGAACTGCCTCTCTGTGTGGCCTTTTCCAAGCCCCATACCCTTCCTACTTCTGGGCTTTAGGTTAATATTTCTCAAAAGAAACATTTTGTGGAGTAGTAAAAGAGCTAACCTGTACCTCAAAGAGAGGGAAAGGAGAAGGGGTGAATCAGGAGCGGACCCCAAATCCCCAAGTCTAAAGGGGAAAAACTCTGGAGCAGGAAGGAATGGGCCCCTCTTTGGAACAGGAATTGGAAAATACTGTTCTGGACAAACCAGGCTACTTGCAGTTCCCTGAACAGATCACCAACTTTGACACCAACAGGGCTTTCTATGGTGGGTTTCACTCTAGAACACAGATACTCATTTTGAGAAAAGTAAGTAAACTATATGGATCTTTTAAGACCCAACCCAAATTTCAGTTTCTGGCAATGTCATTGTTTTACCTTTTCACTGAGGGCAGAATCATTTTTCCCATAGTAATTTATATTTCTTTACCTCATTGCCCAGTGGTTGTTGGATGAAGTATTTCCTGCCCCCAGTAGTTCATCAGTACATCCTTATGACTAGCAGGGCACCTCGTTCTTAAAAGCCTGACCATAACCAGTTGTGAACCAATGCAGGTGAGCTGTAATAAAGGCTGGTAAAGAGGATGAAGAGTAGATGGATTTCTCTGCTACCGTTATTTCTCAGGCCCATTTTACTGACAGATTGACACATGTAGCCCCAGGAAAGTGACTTGTCTTTCTCCACTTGTTCAGCATGTATTTTCGAGTGCCTGTGATATGCCAGGCACTGTTTAAGGCAGTGGGGATATTTTATTTGTAGAAGGAGGACTTGAGTCCAAATGTACTAAAGATGTTGAAGAACATTGGAAGTGTTCCTGACAGTTTTCTTCTCATTTCTTTTCTTGTATCAAGTGTCATTTCTTTTCTTCCAAAGTTACAAAAATACCTTCAAATTCTTCCTACTACAGTTTTCTGGAAGCTTTAACATCTACTTCCGGAAGCTACCTGTATAACTAATTTTATTTATGGGAAGTAAATATTTTTTAATGAGAAAGAAGTAAGAAGGAGGAAGAGGAAGAGAGAGACAGATGAGAGAGGGAGGGAGAAGGAGGAGGAGGGAGCGGCAGAGATGGGGAGGGTGGGGGGGCTTGTATATGCTAAGAAGAGTGATTATTGTTTGCAGAGTCAGCTTCAGTGCTTGTGAGCGGTTTAATTACAGGCCCATGAATTCAGAGGTGCAAAACGTAATCTTCTTTGTACTGGGGCTGTAATTAATTTCTTTTTCAATATCCCCATTTAGTCTGAGTCAGAAAATTGTATTTATTTACTCTTAAAAGTTTTTGAAATCCGTGATTTCTTAGTCTATCAGGTTTAGTCAGCTGTTCACTTCCCGTTCCCCCTCTGCTGATGATGTCATGCCAGGGCTTACGGAAAGGCCCTCATTTCAATGGTGGGGAGTGGGCGTGGCTTCCCCGCCTTATCCCTACCCCTCGGATCCCTGTCCTGATCGTCCCCGGCCCCTGGCCGGGCGCGCATCCTCTTCCTGGAGGAGATGTTTCTGAGTCTGGGGCTTCCTTTCCACCAACCACAGCCAACATTCAAGAGGCATGAGCACCCTGGGGACGACTTGCTGTGTCACTCGAGGGCCCAGGGACTCCACCTCCTAGTCGTAGGCTCCCATGCTGCCTTTTCTTCTTTAGAGAGGCTGTGCCGTTAGACACAGACTTGTCCATAGGGTCACAGCTGGGAAAGGGGAACGGGTCTGTGTTAGCCCTGGGGGCCCACACACTGCCCTGGGCGGGGCCCTATCTTGTTCCACTGCCTCACCCAACTTGCTTCCTGGTCCAGGGTGCTGCAGATACCAGGGCACTGCATTCCACAGCCCTGACACCTGACACCTGCCTCAGCTTGGCCTTGTGTTTTGCTTTACTTTTATGTTTCATAGTGAGGAATGAGGAATGGGGAGCAATGTATTATCACTGCTCCTTTAAACATATTTCACACACCTGGAGGACACTTCTGTATTTAGACACCTATAATTTTACTTCGTGCTATGCCAGTATCAGCATCCTCAGGGTGTAAGTAAAATACAGGAGAAAAATCACAGGTGTGAATCCTTGTGCCCACACACACACACACACACACACACACACCCTTTACCACTTCACATATTATCCTGCCACATGGCTCCAGTTCTTCTCAAAAAATAGTTAAGCAAGAGGGAGGAGATATGGAGATATATGTATATGTATAGCTGATTCGCTTTGTTATACAGCAGAAACTAACCACTGTAAAGCAATTATACTCCAATAAAGATGTTAAAAAAAAAAAATCTGGTGAGGCAGCCTAGGTGACCTTTGTGTCTTGGGTTTCCAGGGATTCTAAATTCTCTTGATGACCCACACAAAATCTTTGAAAATTTATTAAAATTTCAGTTGTTGCCTTTTTATACATAAAAAAAATAGTTAAGCAAGATATCTATACCTTTGGTACAGTGTGGTTCCAGATATAATTTCCCCATGTCATTTGTGTTCACTTTACAAAGAGAAATACAGCAAATCCTGACTTCAACTTAGTTCTAAAGAAAGTTTTTTGCTCTAATTTTTGTGCTTTCTGTTGCTTAAATGTGAAAACAGTATAATATAATGTGTTTCTCCTTTTTGCTGCAGATGCAAAATGTGTAAATGCCTACCCCTGATGCCTAAAAATAGTATCCAGTTTTTTGTATTTATGAATCTTTAAGTATGTTGTTTGAGCTGGATTTTTTTAACCAAGAGACAGATATCTATCTATGTATCGTCTATATCAATCTATCAGTCTATTTATCCATTTAGAAAATTCTAAATGGGGAAACTAGTTGCTTCAATAGATTCAGTCAACACCAGCCAGCATGGATTGAGGTAACAGGTGGGATCTGCCCATCTAGCCACTCAGGTAGGTCAGAGTCATCTCTGAATTAATGGATAGTTACACATCACAGCTAAATCATTCCACATCCTATTTTGGATTCTAGTTTAATCTTTAAGTTACTTTGTGTGTGTGGTTTCTTAGAAATAATTATACTACCAATCTTAAATAAATGCACAAATAGCCATTCTCTAGGAAACCCATATTTAGAAATAGTTCATTCACCTAGAAAGTCTCTTCAAACTATAGGTAAAGTCAAGTAGATGGTGACAAATGGAATGTCTTCATAATTCAGACTTTGAATGACAAGCCTTTCGGAAGTGTTAAGCACTGAAGAAGTGAAAAGTGTGTTTTTTTCTATTCTGTTCTATTATATTTAAAACACCAAATTATTCTGCTTCAACTATTTAACTTAAAATTTGCCATTTGGATATTTATTATCAATACACAATTTATCTTGATCTTATACAAAATCAGTTTTCTGTTATTTTTGACAATTTCCAGCTACTAACAATTGTCAAAATTGTATGACAAAATAATTCTTAGGTGTTCTAAGTTTAATTGCCAATGGGAAGATACTAATTTCTTTTTTTCTGTTATTTTCTTCTGAGTGCTTTCCAGAAAACCAAATTAAACTTCCTAATGTTATACATGTGCCTTCAAACATAGTAATCATAAAATCAAATCATAAATAAAAGCTTAGTTTATTATATATTTGAAGCTGACAGTGTGCATGGATTTTAAATTGAACTGATTCAAGTGCTAGATAAAACCAAAGCAAAAGTTTGAAATAATAAATTAGAAGTTGGATCATCATCAGTTTCAAGCTCAACCCTGTTCATCTCAATGCAGAGACTACTCCTCATCTTCACTCTTGGGAATGAGTTTACCCATCAGTGGCTCTGTTTTCCAAACTGCCATCAAGCTAAGAGGTTGCTTTTGTTAATAATTTTAATGCTTTGAAAGTAGAGAAGCCTCACTATTTTATCAACTGTTATTTCCAGTCATTTGTCAAAAGGTTTCAGGACAGAAATTAAGGAATGAGTTCCATATCAGACTCTGTCCATACTGAGGACTGATTTCCCCAGAACCCAGATGGAGATTTCTGGACTAGATCTTCTGTGATATACTACAGTGATTATGGAACATTAGGAAGAGTCTTCTACCTTCTGCAGTAGAAGAGGCTTCTGTAGTTTTTGTCTGCTGGAAATCTGAGGAGAGTGTGAACTCTGTTAGGTGTGAGAGAGTTCTGTCTCAATGAGTGAGAGCAAATGGGGCAATCTAATAGTAGGATTTTAAAATATTTAAAAATTTAACTTTTAATAAAATCAGAAGTACTACGATTATTGCAGTATAGAAACAAAAGTGTACTTGTGATTCTGTTACCACGCTAAAAATAGTTTTATGCCTAATTTTCCTGATATACAGATTCTGATACTTATATAGATAACTGTTATCTGGGGTAACAATTTTGTATCAAGCTTTTTTCTTCTCTATATCGCTATATATTTTGCTCATTTTTGTAGAAATGTATTCATTCAAATATATATGAGATAATACGGTCATTCATATTTCTCATGGTTTCCAAAAAACAACACTGCCCATATTTTCTCCAATTTTGGATGATAAATCTATAATATATTGCCAGAAATGAGATAGAGTAGTAAAAGTTAACACAGTTCACTAAGAATACCTAAAGGAAGTTGATCGGATGTATGAACAGCATGTATGAAAAAGATAGACATTTTGTTGGAATGGAGTACACTCCATCAAAACTATGAATGATAGGCTTTGGTAACTGAAGTAAGTGGTTGCCAGAGGGAAGCAATAATCTCATTTTCCTTCCTTTATGTTTGACCATGCCTAGAAATTATGTGCGATACTAGCACCTTAGTTTGAGAGGATCATAAAAAATGCTGAAGGATTCTTAAATCCCGACTCTCCCTAACCCGTTATTAATCACATCATTTGGTGTATTTTGTTCACAGTACTTAAAAACACTTTCATTTTCTTCTCATTTGATTTGTTTGTTTGGTTTTTTGTCCTCCCTTAACTAGAATGTTATCTCCATGGGATTGGGACTTTGTCGGTCTTATGAATTTCTGCATATTTAGTACCTGGAGTAGAGTGTGGCACACAGTGGATATTCAATAAAAATATATTGAAAGAATGATGAAAAGTATGAAAACTGAAATTTAGGTAAACAAAGAGAACTGAAGATTGGGGCCTGGAATAGAGAACACGGAGATATAATAGTTGTTTTCAAACCAAATATTCGGATTTACTTCATTTATTCAATGTGGTTCCGGAAATTTAAACAAAGACCAAAGGCCAATGAAATTATGATGTATATGTCTAAAAAGTATAGCTGTTTTAAATAACTGCTATGACTAACAATGAAAATGAGAATTATGTTTACATTTTGGTTTTTCCACTTTTCCCTTTCAAAAATAATACATATTATGTCTTTATAACACAGTGTTTCTCAAAATTACTTCCATAGAATTTTTTTTTAACTTTCTATTTTATATTGGAGTATAGCCAATTAACAATGTTGTGATAGTTTCAGGTGCACGGCAAAGCGACTCAGCGGTATATATACACGTATCCATTCTCCCCCAAAGTCCCCTCTCATCCAGGCTGCCACATAACATTGAGCAGAGTTCCCTGTGCTATATATAGAGAAGGTCCTTGTTTGGTTATCCATGTTAAATACAGCAGTGTGTACATGTCAGTCCCCACCTCCCTAACCATCCCTTCCCCCACCCTTCCCCCATGGTAACTGTAAGTTCAGTCTCGAAGTCCATGAGTCTGTTTCTGTTTTGTAAATAAGTTCATTTGTATCATTTCTTTTTAGATCTGCATATAAGCTATATCATACGATATTTCTCTTTCTCTGTCTGACTGACTTCACTCAGTATGACAATCCATGTTGCTGCAAATGGCATTATTTCTTTCTTTTTAATGGCTGAGTAATACTCCATTGTGTGTATGTACCACATCTTCTTTATCCGTTCCTCTGTCAGTGGACATCTAGGTTGCTTCCATGTCTTGGCTATTGTAAACAGTGCTGCAATGGACATTGGAGTGCATGTATCTTTTCGGACCATGTTTTTCTCCTGATATATGCCCAGGAGTCATATAGTAGCTCTATTTTCAGTTTTTAAGAAACCTCCGTAATGTTCTCCATAGTGGCTGTACCAATTTACATTCCTACCAACAGTGTAGGAAGGTTCCCTTCTCTCTACACCCTCTCCAGCATTTATTGTTGTGGATTTTTTGATGATACCCATTTTGACTGGTGTGAGGTGATACCTCATTGTAGTTTTGATTTGGATTTCTCTAGTAATTTGTGATGTTGAACATCTTTTCATGTGCCTTTTGGTCATCTGTATGTCTTTTTTGGAGAATGTCTATTTAGGGCTTCTGCCCATTTTTTGATTGGGTTGTTTGTTTTGATGATATTAAGCCGCGTGAGCTGTTTGTAAATTTTGGAGACTAATCCCTTGTTGGTCACATCATTTGCAAATATTTTCAACACTCATTTATGATTAAAACTCTCCAGAAAGTGGGCATAAAGGGAACATACCTCAACATAATAAAGGACATATATGACAAACCTACAGCTAACATCATACTAAACAGTGAAAAGCTGAAAGCATTTCCTGTAAGATCAGGAACAAGACAAGGATGTCCACTCTCACCACTTTTATTCAACATAGTTTTGGAAGTCCTAGCTACGGCAATCAGAGAAGAAAAAGAAATAAAAGGAATCCAAATTGGAAAAGAAGTTAAACTGTCACTGTTTGCAGATGACATGATACTATACATAGAAAATCCTAAAGACACCACCAGAAAACTACTAGAGCTCATCAGTGAATTTGGTAAAGTTGCAGGTTACTTTCATAGAATTCTAGTTGCCCTGGATACTTAGTGCAAAAGGGCTTCCTGACCAGATAAATTTGGAAAATTCTACATACTTTACATTCTCTTAAGTAGGTGAAACACATTTTGCATATTAAATTTTAGTAAACTGAAAGTCCCCTTTAGAAAAGAAAGATGCTTAATTTTGTTTAATCCAGAATTTTTCAAATTGATTCCATGATTTTTATAGACATCTGTGATGATCCTCTGAGAGTGTTATACAAAAGTGTGGGAAATGCTGTTGTAATGTTACTGGAATAATGTTCACTGTGATATTGCAGGTTAGACTTTTTCAATAAGCAGGAAAGGAAAGCGTTTGTTTATTTTTTTCCTTATCTTTTATCTATTAATAACTTTACACATAACACAGGCAACTATGCATATTTTCTCTCAAAGACTCTCTTTCATTCCCATTTTTGTCAACGTCAACGTCAGGGTTTGTCAAATGGAAGACACAGGTAGAATTTCCTCTTGTAACAATAGGCTTGTCAGATAATAAAATAATGCTGCACTCAACTCAGTGCCAGACAACAGGCTTAGAAGGAAGTGATTGGGTGTGCTCAGACCTGATGTATGCCTCTCACATCTTCTCATGCACCTGTTGGTTTGTGATTCTGCAATCACGTTTCGTTACTGCTTACAACCTTAGGGCTTCATGTTTTCAGAGGCAGCTCTGGAGCCAAAGCAGTTTTTCATCTAACTCTAGGCTGGATGGATTGCTTTTTTGTAAATCAAATTATTCTTTTCCTATAAGATGTATTTCTGAAATATAATAGCACTGACCTCTGTCTGAATATAATATAATTAGTGTTTGCAATGATAAATTCTTTACTGAGACATTTTTTTCCTTGTTTTTCATTTCAAGCAAGTTTGATGATGATGATGATAACACTTAACATGAGATTTATCTCTTTAAAATTTTTTTTTTTTTGCGGTACGCGGGCCTCTCACGTTGTGGCCTCTCCCGTTGCGGAGCACAGGCTCCGGACGCGCAGGCTCAGCGGCCATGGCTCACAGGCCCAGCCGCTCTGCGGCATGTGGGATCTTCCCAGACCGGGGCACAAACCCGTGTCCCCTGCATCGGCAGGCGGACTCTCAACCACTGCGCCACCAGGGAAGCCCTCTTTAAATTTTTTAAGTGTACATTACTGTTGACTATAGGTACAATGATGTATAGCAGATCTCTAGAAATTATTTATATTACTTAACTTAAACTTTATACCTTTGAATTAATAATTTCCCATTTCCCCCCTTCCTCCCTTCCCCTCTTCCCCCCCAGCCCCTGGCAACCACCATTCCAGTCTTTGATTTTATAAATTTGACTGTTTTTGATACCTCATATAAGTGGAATCATACAGCACTTGTCTTTCTGTGTACTGAGACATTTTCTTAACCCAGGCTTTTTCGGTCTTTTTTTTGGTAAGATATTTATCCATGTGGAATGACATCCAACTTTGTTTTGTTTCCAGGGTTCACTTCTTTCACATGCATTTTCTTACTTAATCCACAACACATGGTCCTGCCACCTTTGTCATTGTCTTAATTTTAGAGAAGATACCTTAAGGATCATATATTTATTTAGCAGAAGTTGGCAGAACGGAAATTTGAATCCAGGCCTTGTGCTGCATTAGAGGGTTGTATCTGTGAATAATTACTAATGGATCACTTAATGTTTAATATCGTTTTGAGGGCATAACACAGTAGCAGCACTGTGATGATTTTTTTTAAGAAGTCTTCCATGAGTAATTCGGGTTGTTTTTGGTTTTGTAATTGCTCAGGGTTGGTGCAAATGTACAGTTCTCCTGTGAGGACAATTACGTGCTCCAGGGATCCAAGAGCATAACGTGTCAGAGAGTCACGGAGACTCTGGCTGCGTGGAGTGACCACCGGCCCATTTGCCGAGGTAAGGCCTGTATGATTGCGTCTGCCCAGGTTCTCTCTTTCCTCAGATTTGGCATGCTTTTCTGAACGATTTAAGTGCAAAGCACTGTGTATAGGCAGAGCAAAACGTGGTGATGATTTATGCTTTCATAGTGATGTAGGTAAACAAGAAATATTTTTTGAAATTTTTTAGCAGGCAAACATTTCCAGAGATATTTGTGGTTTTTAAATTTCAGGAAATACATGAGCAAATCTAATCATTCAAACACACACACATACTCGATATAACTTGGTATCTATCTATCTATATACACAGTTTGCATATGTATGAAAATATGTTACATAACCAGATGCTTTGGAAAACTTTATGCATGTCCCTGCATATCTAAAAATTCTCACTTTGCAATAGTAGTGAAGTTGAGTTCTTGGGTTTTGATAGTATCAGTGATAAAGGGAGTTTGTTAACATGATCTGAAGCCATCGTTTTATTATTAAATCATATTAAACTAATCTTGGACATAGAAGAGCAAAATATTGCATTATCACCATCTTCTTCAGTGAGGCCAAAGTATGTATTTGTTGCTTCTGTGAAGTACGTGAAGAATTCTACCAGAAGTATAGAAGCCATAGTGATCCCAGCAGAAAACTGTTTTGGCTATTTTACTAAGGAAGAATCAATAAAATTAAAAGAAAAACTAGGTATTTTGTTTTGTTTGCATTTTGGCCATAAAAAAATTATGCAAATTGGTAGTTTTAAAGGAAGAAGAAAAAAGGTACTAAGTTGAACAAGGAATAAAAAGTATATTCTTATATACTTTCATATATAAGAATATCTTATCCCTCCTTATAGTCTTTTTCAAGTGAATGGATTCATAAATTTTTATTTTAAAATGTTCCAGTTGTAAAAAGGTACAATACAAGATGAACAGTTTAAGTTATATCCTGTGAAATGAAGTAGTTGCAAAATACATTGCTAGTTTCATCAAAGCTAAAATACTAGATTGCAGGCTTTAGTATAGTGTACCTTTACCTATAACAACTTGGTGGCTTTTTACATGTAGAAAACACAGCTTTGTAGCATCTGTTCATCCCGAGGGCAGAGTGGGCGTGTGGTCTGGTTGCAGGTGGCCCTTTCCCATGAAAAGTTTCCCTTTTTGGAGAAGCACCCATCTCTGGTCAGGAAATGTGTATGGCTGCGCCCCTCCCCTTTTGGTCACTAGACTATTTGTACACTAATACTAAAGTGACATCATTAGGCTTTCAAAGGAACTGTAGCAAAATCCATGTTCCCATGAAAGGATGGTAATGTTCATGCCCCAGTTACAAATGAGGACTAAGCCAGAGGTATTAGCTTTGCCCTAAGGAAAAAAATATGCTTTCATTTTTAAATGTTTTTTTTGCTCTTCTATACCAGGAACATATGTCATTATTTAAAAGCCCACACTAGACAAAACTAGTAAATGTGCATCTGCTTTAAATTGATATTTTAGAGTAACATAAAGGAACTATTGAGTAGGATATTATTTGATTCTTACCTTACTTATTAATCCAGAAGTTTTCCTTTTTTTTTCCCTTTGGCCCAAATCTCATCTACACTCATAACAATATTTCCCAGCACATTGGCCCCAGCTTATACGCTGATTTGGTGTCAAACACGCAGGTGCTTGCTCCATCCAGGCTAATGGTGGGACACTTCCCTCCATCCCCCTGGACCGCCAACTGCTCACTTTTAGAGGTAATTAGAGGAGGAGTCCTCTGGCTTCCTGTTCCCATAGACTCTAATGCCCTGCTTCATCATTTTAGAAGAGACAGCTCTCCCACAGGTTCTTTGTTGTGTGGTTCTGGCCTGGTTTCCCTGGGAGCCTCCTCACCTCTCTCCACACCCACTTCTGTTCATCACACTCAACTTTATTCATCTCTTCTTTTTTTCCTCCCAGCTGTTAACTCAGCTGTTTTGCTTTAATTAGATGTACCTTCATTTTCATGGACTAATCCTTTAGCTCTTTTTCAATTTATTACTTTTAACTTCCTGAAATAATGAGCTATAGCAGCAAGAAATAATTAAGGAAGAGTTTTCTTATAGGATGTATATTTTAGATCTGCATAATAGAATGATAGCAGACTGTGTCTAGAGAACAGTAAAAAATATCTTTAAAAACACAGTTTTAAAGAAATAAGTATTTTAGAGCATTTGGAGTAGTATGACATTAAACAAAAAAAATTAAAGTCCTGAAATCTCCTAAATAGAAGAATTTGAGATAAACTGTTTAGAATTAGGTGATAACAATTAGGTGACAGAAAACCAAACCCAAGAGAAGCTTAAAACAAATGGAAGTGGATTTCTCTCTTATACAGAAGTTAAGAGCTAGGCAGTACAGGACAAGGACGGCAGGTCTGTTTCAGATATGAAAATGTCCTCAGGACTCACTCTGTCCTCACTATGGTCACGCCTCCATCCTCAGAGTCCACGGTGGTATCCAAACTCCAGGTGATTGGATGGAGGAGGTTAGAAGAAGCAGGGTTAGCAGATGTATGCTAACGAGAGTCTGCAGGAACCATCATATGCATTTCTGCTCATTCTCATTGGCCAAAATCCAGCCAGATATTCTCACCTTGTTGTGAGACTTAGAAACATATATATTTTCTATTGTGTGTTTAAATATATGCCAAACAATTATATTTCTATGAAAGAAAAGGAGAATAGATGCTAAGGGAATCTTTGCCATGGGGGTATATTTTTATAAGGAGAGGTGGGATAAATCACTGAATAAATGACACATTTTTTTTTTTTTTTTGCTTCCCCGTATCATCTGCAGCTTTTCACGAGTGGAGAGTGCAAATAAATTAGAGAATCATTGATCCCTCTCTCATGTCCCTTGGCATTTTTGTATCAGTGCAGGACTATATGTGTAAGCTATATGGATGAAAAAAAGGGTGGAGCTGTGTGTATATGAATATCCCACTTTCTGGACTGGAAAGGGCTCATCTGTAAGTATCATGGTTAAGCAAGGAACCTGTCCTCCCCTTCAACACCCAACTCCCTTTCTCTGCCCTGTACTCACCTCCTGGCCACATTGCCCTCTCACAAGAGGCAGCTTCCTCCAGCAAAGCCAGCAGGAACACCCTTCCCTCTAGTCTGGGTGACAGAGTCTTATATAACATAAGTAATCACCATATACCATGACCTGATCGATTACATATACAGATGGATGGTCAAACGTCTTAGTGCATCTGTAGGCTGACCCAATAGAGGATCACTTCGAGCAGTCTCTAGAGCAGGGCTCTCCACTAGAAATAAAGTGCAAGCCACAGATGTAATTTTAAAACATCTGGTAGCCAGATTTGAAAAGGAAAAGAAGCAGGTACAGTTAATTTTAATAACGTATCGATAATTTATTTAACCAAAATATTACAAATATAATTTTAATGTACAGTCAAAAAGATTATAGGGAATGCTTTACTTTTTTCTCTTTCTTTTATTCATACTATGTCTTGGAAATCCAGTGTGCATTTTATGCTCAGAGCACATCTCAGCTCAGACCAGTGGCATTTCAAATGCCCAATAGTCAGATGTGCTAGTGGCTACCATGGACAGCGCCACTCCGGCTGTGTAGCTCAGCCCAGTTCCAGTTTTCTCAGCACTCAACAGGCTTGTGGGTGTGAAGGGAAGCAGTGATCTCCATGAGTCATGGGTGGTTTCCTGGTAGGCATCCCTCAGTGTAGAACATACTTTCTTCTATTAAAGCCCATACATTTTCCAGGTTGGCAACATTTAGGAGCCCTGAGTCTGTCATCATTCTCTCCTTTAAATAGTGTCTCTACTGGAAATAGTGTCTGTACTGGCTTTTAATGACTGATTCCTCAATTAAAGAAGAGCTGAAAAAACCTTTCTTTAGTTGGAACTTTTATGGCTATTTCTATAAAGATAGCTTTAGCTGTCTAAAGTGTAGGGGGAAATGGATAACATGAAACATAATGATGTTTCAAATGCTACCCAAAACACAACATAGGGATATTTACTTAGCTGTCAGTAGGTTCCAGACACCAAGTGCAATTTTTCAAGTTCATCTTCTCCTCTGTGCTACCCCTTAATACATTGTATGTAAGAGGCGAGCACCATGGCTTGGGTTTTCCTGATGCACTGTGAGCCTTTAAAGCAGCCCTTATATTGATCATCTCAGCCACATGTTCTAAATTCAACTATCTATCAAATGCAATAAAATGCCTCTGGTCTGAGCATTGCACGTATTATGAGATTTCAACTCAGTCACTTAAGGAAGGACTGATTCTCGAGGCTCCCTTCTTCATGAAGGGTCTCTAACTCTTAAGTAATTATCATGCCTTCTCCACAGAAGGAATATCTGGTAGAGGCATTCGATAAATTGCGGTGAGTCAGGAGTGATCTTTCACATCTGGACACTGGGTCCTAAGCCAATGCTTACTTACCTTAGCTGATTAGCTCTGAGAATGGGAGATGTTACCTTTTCTTCCTGTTACCACAGGGATGAATGGTTGCCATAGCTCAGTAATTACACAAGTGATTTTGTTTGAAATTATGCTTACTTCATTTAGGGATATGAAAACAACCATTATGAGTTTTCACAGGGTAAAATATGAGCTGTTTGGAACTGTATAAGTATCTTTAACTAGCAGTAGATGTTTTAAATAAGCGAACAAAAAAGAGAAGAAGAGGATATACTTCTTTTTTTTAAGTAAAATGTTCCAGCTGGCATTTCATTCCATCAGTATTTAGGGAGGATATATAGAGAGAATTTCTTTTAATGCTAATGCACTTTGATCTGTGGAATTAATATTTTTAGTTGCTCTCTGAGTTGAAAGGGCACATAAGAAAAGTGAAGTGTTTTTTGCAATTTTAACTGTGGTTACATGGAAGCCAATTAGAGCTACCAAGGGTCACAGAATAAAGTTATTATTATCTTGGGATTCCAGGTCAGGTTAGCTCAGAATTACCCTTAACTTATTAACTTTTCACTTACCAAGAACTTTACAGTTTATTCTTCCCTACTGATAGTTTCTGTCCATACAGGAATGACCTTTTAAATGGTAGTGAAAAGACCATTTATACCTGAAAGACGACTTCATTCTACCAGATTAAAGGTCCAGAGCCAATTGTAAGATTATATTTTAATACTAATTATTATATCAGGTAGCCGTGAGCTCAGAGATTTAAAGAAGCATACACACGTTTTAAAGAAAAAATATTTCCTTGTGATAGATACAAAAATATTGAGAACTCTCAGGGTTTGCTCTCTTAGGAATGTTCATATGTAAGAGACATTAGTATTAAGTGTATTTATCATGCTGCACATCACATCCCTGGTACTTATTTATCTTATAACTGGAAGTTTGTGCCTTTTGACCACCTTCCTCCCTCACACCATTCTCCCCCTTTGTAGCCACACATCTGATCTCTTTTTCTATGAGTTTGTTTGTTCATTTGTTTGTTTTTGAAGTATAATCGCCTACAACACCATGGTAGTTCCTGTTACACACCATAGTGATTCAGTATTTCTGTACATTACAAAATGATCACCATGATAAGTCTGCTTACAAGATGTCACTATAAAAAGTTATTAAAGTATTACTGACTATATTCCCTATGCTGTGACTCATTTATTTCATGACTGCAAGTTTGTACCTCTTAATTTCTCACACTTTTAACTTTTACTTTAATTCCAGTGAATTTGGATAACTTTCTGGTTTCGCTTCTAGACTTCTAAGGATTTATACTCTTTACTTGAATGTCACTTGGGAGAAAAACATGTTTTTCTCTATTTTTTATTAAGTTACTGGAAATAACAAAGCCATGTATTTTTATACCACTCCTCTCAAATTCTACTGACATAAAATGACCTGAAAGCTAATGTTAATTTGGTGCTAATTATGCTCCTAGAACCTGCCTGGGAAGTTTGTGACAGCTCCCTTGCATTTGTTTTCCTTCTGCTTGGAACACTTCTGCCCCAGGTGTCCATATGGGTCTCCATCCTACACTGGTCATCAGATGTTGTCTCATCCAAACCCTTCCATGCCCACCCTCTTCCAGATATGCTTTGAACCCCGACTCTGCTTTTCTGTAAAGGTCAAATATCCTCCTGAATTAGATGGTCATGTGTATAATTGCCTGAGGAAGTCAAGGAACTTAATTTTATTCTCTCTCTGCTGTATCCTCTATGCCTGAAATAGTGCCCAACTCCTACAAAGCATTTACTGGTTATTTCCTTACTCCCTATGCTATGGTGTGTTGGAAAATGCGCTGAAGGCTTTACTCGAATTCTTTCCTTCAGTCCTTACAGCTATCATAGATGAAGTTATGATTGTTATGTGGATAACCTGAGAGGCTTAAAATGAAATAATTTAAGATAGGACATCTAGTAACTTCATAAACCAGGCCTAGAACTCAGGTGTGATTAAGAAAATCAAGCTCTTAACCTGTGACATACTTTCCCCATTTTGGCTGACAGTCTGGTTAAAGACATAAAGTCTGTGGTTTTCTTCTAAATCATACAAGATATACACTATCCAGTATAATTCTTAATGTGCTTGAAAAAAGCTTCAGATGTGAGTCCAGATATCCTATTAATTTAAGTTTGGTCAATTAGAATATTATTCTCTTCAACTATTTTGATTAATTAAGTAGTTACTATAGAACAGTAAAGATTCCTGGAACTGATTATACATAAATAGATAAATTACTACTTCAAATTATATAAGATAAATTGTGTGAAACAAATGTTTTATACATAATAAATATTCAGTGATTAAATGGATAAATGGCACAGATTGACATTCAGAATTGGTTAGTTTTTTTTTTTTTTTTTTGCTGTGGTACGCGGGCCTCTCACTGTTGTGGCCTCTCCCGTTGCGGAGCACAGGCTGCAGACACGCAGGCTCAGTGGCCATGGCTCACGGGCCCAGCTGCTCCGTGGCACGTGGGATCTTCCCGGACCAGGGCACGAACCCGTGTCCCCTGCATCAGCAGGTGGACTCTCAACCACTGCACCACCAGGGAAGCTTCAGAATTGGTTAGTTTTATACTCCCTTTCCACTTTCCTTCTTGAGCTATATTTCCAATGATCATTTTGTGAATTCTGCTTTTATCTTAAAAACATGTAAGATATAAGCAAAATTTGAGTTTACAAATTTAGAACACTGTCATGTGAGTGATACTAGCTATACATTAATTAGGTCGTGGTTATTATCAAAGAACATTTATTAAGCATTTTTAAGATTTAAGTGTAAATTACTTTATGTTAGTGTTATATTTCCAAAAAGGTTTTGACAAGGGGGAAAGCCTTTGCAGGAGCAGAAAGTAATATTCAACTGTAATACGTATAAATGTGTATATACATTTCCATTATGGGAATGCATTTAAATTTTGCTATAAAAACTTGCTTGGCACTAGTATATTGTAATTACCTAATTATTTGCTTAATTAAATACTTTGTTGACTAATCCAATGTGTGTTTAATCCAGAAGCAACTGTGTGGGAAGTAGTTCCCCGTCTGCAAGGACACAGTGAGATTGCTCATCATAATCAGAGCAGGTCGCTAAGCTTTCTCTGTGTCTGAGCAGCTATAGGGGAAGGAGTAGAGTGCACTCTGCTCTCTCCACTATACAATTCAGAGAAATTGCAGCTTGGTATGACCCTTCCTGCAGCAGAACCAGAGAGCAGAGAAAAAACCCCAGGCAGTAGATCATCTGCAGGAGACATAGAAGATAATGTCCAGTCTGTGCTTCATCCGCCATGTGGATTTGGACAATGGCACACAGAAATCATGATAACTCAAGAAACATTATTATTATCTGATAGCGACTCTACACATAGATGGCTGAACTTTGAGTTGTGGCCAATAGAAAATCTGAGAATTGTCTCTGACTAGTAGGAAAGCCTTGATATAAGAAACTAGTACCTAATGAATTGTAATTGGTGTGATGATGGTAGGATGATCACATGATGAAGAGGCAGATGATTAGAATGGGGACGACTTAGAAAGGCAAAGACCGAGGTACTAGCTAAAATTTTCAACAGTTTCCCAAGAAAGAGGATTAGAAGTAAATAATTAGAGTTAAATCATATTATTTAAGGCTATCAACCTACTCAAAAAATACATCAACAAGTATCTATGGGGTAACTATTGAATGCCAGGAATTGTTCTAATTGTTGAGGTTATACAGGGAGGAAAACAAAACAAACAAACAAAATCCCTGCCCTGAATATTCCCACATACTTCATTTCAGCTGATTATTCTGATGGCTTGATTAAAAGTATGGGTAGAAAAAAGAGTTAAAAAGCTAATTTATTAGGAAAATGTACTGCAAAAATAGGGACATAGTTGTAAGAAAATGAAAAAATATTTTATGTATTAATTTGACAAGTTTTGGTGAGAAATACTTCTGAAGGGACTGGATTCATAACTTGTTCTATGTGAAACACAGTACTATGTATGCAGGAAAATGTACAAAATGTGCTGGTTTCCTATGTAAATTTTACTAATAGTTATCTCACTAAAAATATAATCACTAAAATTCCTGTCTCCCCAAACAGTGGGTAAGATGAATTCCATGAAGAGCTGGGAACCAATTTCAATAAGTCAAGTTGAGGTCAAGCTTCAAAGCAAAGAACTAAGACCCAGGGCCATTGACAGGCTGTCAGATTTGGTGAACTTTCTAGCAGAGTGACAGCTGGGGCTAATGATTGGATGAGTACAAATTGTCCATGGTAATATAACACATTAGTTCCCCACTGCACACATTCTTCACATGTCTTTTTTCGAAGTTTGAAATGCTTAGGATGGCACTTTGATAATATTAGTTTAAAACTAGTCAACAGATACTTATTGAGTAACACTCTATGTTTCTATCAGCTCTTCAGTGTGAAATTTCACAAAGTAGGGTAACACAAAGGTGTGATAACTCAAATTTTATTGATAACTTTTCTTCTAAGTTTCTGTAATTAATTCCCGTAATATTAGAAGGCTTTAAGAAAATTTCGGATCTGAAGTTCATGATCCTCTCGAGAACATGTTCCTAAAAGCAGACTCACTGGAGAGGGAAATCATACAGCACAGGTGTATGTGCTTGCGGGCTCTGCTCTGTTCAATGACCTTTGGAGCCAAGACACGCCTACTGGGGTTTGAAAACCAGGTGACACTTTATCCATATTTATTAAAAAGTATTTTGGAAAGCAAATGCCAATATTTTAAAAGTTAACTTTCATATGTTTTTATTAATCAATGTATAGTAGATTAATTCTTAGCTAATTATTTTCATAGTATCAAGTACCTGAAATGTTGTGTAAAGTCAGCTTCCCACAGTTTTTATGTCAGCAACTATCAACATTAGATATGGTGCTGAGGATATACAGATAAGTGAGGGAAGGATGCTTTCCCAAGGTCAAGGGAACCACACCCTTGTTGGAAAGAGAGATCTGTACATTGACAATTACAATACTAGGAGTAGGCATAATTGATATTATTGCTGTATCAATGTAAATGGAAGAGAGAGAGATATTCCTGGAGGGCAGTTAGGGATTTCCCCATTAAAAGGTTTCTGTGACTCCTCCCCTACAGCCTGGCCCTTGGGGGTCAGAATCCTGTTCTCTTGTAGCTCAGTCTCTTAGGACAATACCGGACCTGCTCAGCCAACAAAAGGAAGGAAGGAAGGGTGGGTTATGAATAAAATCTACTCTTCAGTGGACAGCAGTTTAATCAGTTCGTGTGATATGGTATCTTAGGAAAATGGACCTGAGATTCTCTTGTATTAGTTCTTATTTGTGGAATTAGTTTCTTCTGCTCTTTTCTCAAACCCAGTTTAAATTATTAATGTTAAGAGTGGAGTTCAGGCTGACATGTGATTTACAAAATTGTGTACTGATTTTTTAAAGGCTTCTTTCTTAAAGTGGAGGTCAGTTGAAATATTTTTATATTCAAAACTTAGTCATTCTTATTGGGTTATGTTACTTCCATGATTTGCTTGGTCTTTCATTTTTAAGGTATTTTCTTTTTCCTTTTAGAGCCACCGTTTCTATTTTCTTTCTTCACAAATTCAACTGTATTTTAAGTTCTTATTTGCATTGTGCTATAAGGAAATGGGTACAGTTTGTTACAGAATACAATGATACAGTGTAAAACTTGAGAGGAAATTTAAATATCGTCTGTTCCTCCTCGTTTAAAATTAAAAGGATGAAGCTGTGGGGGGTCAGGATTACTGGTTCAAGGTCATATCGTGTAGGGCATAGTTGAGACACTAACTCCGGTCTCCTGAATTCTTATTGCATTGGGTGCAACCAAAGGTCTATACAGACCGTCTCTGAGTCAGAATGGTGCTTGAAATGGACTAATTTGATTTGACATTGTCCATGGTGCTATTGTAATTAAGTCATTCTGTGAATGTCAGTGCCTTGGGAAACATAATAAAGAGTTCCAGGTTACCGTTGCAGATACCAAGCAAGGGTCCTGAAGGCTGAGCGAAATCTACTTGCCAGCTTGAGTTCACAGATAGCTTTTCATTGCAATAAATGCTGGACACATAACTTGAAGTTCCATGTATGTCTTGTGTCTTCATCACACAGATGAAATCCTGTGGAAAATAATATCATCTCTGTGTACTTCTAGCTAGAACGTGTGGATCAAATCTGCGTGGGCCCAGTGGTGTCATTACCTCCCCTAATTACCCAGTTCAGTACGAAGACAATGCACACTGTGTGTGGGTCATCACCACAACAGATCCAGACAAGGTAAGGCTCTCATCTTCCCCCTCTGCATACCTGACGAAATCAGCACTCTGCCTGGGCAACTGTTTACAACGAACAACCTGGTGAATGTCATGCACCCTTACATTTTGTTGTTTTAATTGAAAATCTTCTGCTGCATTGTGTGTGAATCTGTCTACATTTGTTGCAGAGCCAGTTTTAGATTCAGTTAATTCTTAGTGAGTATTCTCAGTGTGCTTGCCCCCTACTGGTTCTGGAGGTTATGTTTATGCTCTCTTTTTTCCAGTTTTATTGTGATGTGATAGTTGACATATAACATTGTATTAGTTTAAGGTGTACAACATAATGATTTGGTACGTGTTTTTAAATGATTACCACAGTAAGTTTAATTAACATCCATCACCTCACATAGTTACACATATTTTTTCTTGTGATGAGAACCTTTAATATCTACTCAGCAAAACTTGATGACTGATGGGTGGAGGGTGGGGAGTGGGGGGGTGGTGAGGAGCCATGGGCAGGTGGTTTTAATTCTCTTGCTTAACACTGTGTCCATCTGGCTTCAAGTGCAGGTGCTGTAAGCGGGAGGAGGAGTCAAGAAGGGCTTCGGGGCATGCGGTGAAGCCCTGACCAGAATGGGCACAGGGTCTAGCTTCCTGGGGAGTCCTGGTGGGCGTCCGCTGTCCTTGCATAGTTACTGATGATGATGCCCTTCTTTACTCTCCTAATTATTCCAGATTGGAGCAATAGATTCGAAGTTCTCCCTACCTCGAACCAGGGAAAGGGCCTCAGAAACCAGTCTTTTATGGGAAGAGACGATGAGTTTGGCTCCAGGCATAGTGAGAGTGAGGTGCCTGCTGTGTCTCCAAGTGGGTCTCCCTGGTAGAGGTCAATTCGGAATTCCCAGGTGTTTCCTTAGCTGCTGAAACCTGGGATGTGTGTGACATCATGCAGAGGAGACAAAGAGCCAAAGAGAGTCCTGATGGTGGCATCATCTTTCTCTCAGAGCCAGCCGGAGGGTGGACTGGGCTCCACTGTCATGAATGGTAGTGATCTTGCAACTACAAGTGCCATGTAGAGTTTTAAAATACTAAACTCTTGTATGGTTGAAGTGGGATACCCTGGTGTTCCAACAGGGAAAGTAGTGGCTCCAAACTAAATCGTCAGGGGATTTGTTTAACCCCCTTCCAGTATTTTAAAAATTCATTTAAATCCAGATTACATATGGGATAATCATAAATATTTTCCTATATGGAAGATATGCTTGTATATCTGTGTTTCTGTTTCTTTCCAATTGTCAACTGAAAACACAGCCTAAAAGTTAAGGATTAGTTTTGTTCGGCAGACGTACTGAAGACGTAAGCCCAGGAGACAGCCTCTCAGATAGATCTCAGGGACTGCTCTGAAGAGGTACAGGAGGAGCCAGGATATAAAGGAGATTTGGGGAAAAAACAGGCAGTCGAACATCAAAAGATCACTGTTAATAAGAGAAAACCAGACCTCTCAAGTTAAGGAATTTAGCGCTTTTCTATATGTGGGAAGATGCAAGGGTCTGGGCTCAATGACATCATTCCTTTGATACACAGCACCTCAGCTGTCTAGGGCCAGTATCCTGTTTTTCTCCAACCTGAATCCCCTCAGGGTGCAGAGGCTGGTGGCTTGATGGCCACAACATCCTTTGTTTACTGATGTGGCAGGCGACGTTCTTCATCCACACTGTATCTACTGAAATAATTGATATCTCTGTGCAAATAAAGGAAGCTTAGAGTTTCCATTGTCTAAACCCTTTACCTGACAGAGAGGAAGCTGAGACCCAGGGAAGGTAAGATTGCACAGCTCCTTACTCTTATTGCAGGATGAAAACACACGTGCTCTTTGCACTGCACTGTGATAGCCTCTTCCTTAGCTTTCTTCCTCCCTAAAGAAGAGTTATTTCTTTTGTAGCTATCTATTCCATTATCACTTTGACGAGAACCACAAGGAAGTGAAATAATAGGTTATTCAGTGCGTCAATAGGATATTTTTGGCTGTAGATAATAGAAGAGCTGACTAAAAGCCAGTAGTTTTAGGGAAAAACTATTTCATGCAGAGCCAGGGAGATTCCAGGTTTAATTCAGGAACTCAGAAACTTTGCTGAGGCCTCAAGTGTTTGCCTTTCTTTTCTGCTCGGGTCTCCAGAGCAGTGATAACATCCCCCTTAGGTCACAAGATGCTGCCACACCATCACATTCAGTGTTCAATGAAGAAATGTGGCATGTCTTTCTTAGAAATGGTAGGAATTGTCTAGAAATTCCCAGAGGCTTCCCTTCTGGTCCAATTGAGTAAAATGTCCACAATCCATATCATGGACAGCCTGAGGAAAGAACCATCTAGAAGCCAGAGAAAGGGCCAATGGTTGTGGATAACCAGTCATGTCTACCACATGCAGACAAGCAAAAGGTCAAAGGAAGAGATTTCGGTTGTCACCAGATTGATCTTTTGCTTTTCAAATGTTTCAAATCCCATTATAATCCTGTTTTACCCGACACCAGTAGACTAAAATTAGTTAAAACTCATTAAATATGTACTTTGATGTTTTGAAGTTGATTTTTAAACTTGGCCAAACTGCAAAGTGACAAATGAAATAATGAATTTATGCAGTTTGGGTTTTTACATTTTTCTTATTATACAAGTTCACTTTTCTCTCTCATGTTTTTGTACATTTACATAGATTTTTCTAAAGACTTCATATATATTTTATTGACTCTGAACATGTAACAATTAACAAGTTAAATTTCAGGAATTTTGTGTTATACTGCTTCAGAAAATTCTTTGCCTTCCTTTATTTATTTTGGTGAAATGTTCAGAGAAGAACCAAGGCTTCCAGTTGATAGACTAACACACTGATCTTCTTACAAGAGCACTACTTAGTCACCTGAAGGCATCTCAATTAAGCAGAATTACCATCCAAATTAAGCAGCAGCCATTGCCATTAAGTATAATTAGGCTTAATTTGATTCCTTGGGAGACAGTCCACATAAGGGGGTTTCCCGATGAAGCGCATGGTGATGAAGGTATATTACATATTGAGCATAAGAGAAAAGAACAGTTATGTAAAGGTTTCCAGACAGTGACTCTTGCTAGAAGCATTAACAGAATTCTAGATAAGAAGAGTTGTTGGTACACCTTAATTTGTTGTTTGACATGCTTTGTAACTTTAAGAAATAAGATCGAATAGAAATCTAAAATCAATTTCCAAATTGATGAGTCAATGAGAGATTAGTTAGTAAACTCCTCTTCTTTTGAAAGATTAACCCTCTCATGATGATTTATACTCTTTCCTGGTCTTAGATCTGCTTTGACCATTATATAACCAAGTTCCCTGTGTCAGTTTATACCAAGTGTTAACATAAAATGGCTGATAGAAAGTAATTATTGTGGGAAGTTCATTGTGTCTCTTGTAACGTATGTTACAATTTATAATACTAAGGGATGTCAAGTTAAAAGGAATACTAGAAGTCTATTCACTTACATATGTTTATTTATATAAATATATAATTATCCTCATGTATATTATATTAAAACACATATATAATGCATATTAGAATTATATGTATTAATATAATGTGTATTATAATGTGTATTATATTAATATGCATATATTAGGAGAACCTGATATGTAGGCAAAAAGTTGGAAAAAAAAACCCAAAAAAGTTCCTCAAGAAGATTCAATTTAGTGGGGAAGCAGGTTTCTAAAACAATTGTTCTTGCCGAACTAGTCTAGTAGAAATTCAGTAAAAATGAACACAAGTAATAAGATATTTATTAATATATTTTACTGTAAACACATTCAACAATATGTATTTTCTCAGGTAAAACTCTTGAGGAGTCCTGTGACCAAATTCCCTAAAAGTAATAGGTGGTTAGTGAACCACAGATTATGGGAATTATTAGCAAATGCTCACCAACATTTATCCCTGGGGTTTTCATGGAAAGGATTAAACATGGAAGACAGCTTTCCTTGGAACCCTTTGATGTATGGATATATGTGTGTGTGAGTGTTTATTTTTTTCTCAAATACATTTTGTGCTGGCATAATTTTAGTACCTAATTTTAATTTGAGCTCCTCAGAGAGTAGTATTCTTTTGGTATTAAACTCAGGATTGAAGTGATTTAAGACATTTGAACGTTGTCTTATGTAGTTCATCCAGGCTGCTATAACAAAATATCACAGACTAGGTGGCATACAAAAAACAACCATTTAACGCCTAATGGCTTTGAGCCCCAGTATTTCCTTATGGTGTTAACAGCACCCACCTCCGAAGGTTGTTGTGAAGAGGATAAAGTCAGTGTAAAACACCTAAAACGTTGTCTTCCAAATACTAAGACAAATGCCTCCTTCCTGCTCTTCCTCCCCTTGCTCCTCCCTCTTTCTCCATCCCTTCCTTCTCTTCACTATTATTATTAATAATAATAAAGCTAGATTCAAAAAGACATAAATGGAACCCTGAATGGCAGGTAAAGGGTTTAAATGTGATGCTAAGGGCCCAGGGTGTCAGTGTAGGGCACCTCATGGAGGGAAGGAAGGACATTATAATGCACATTATGTCTTAGAGACCATTCTGCCCACAGTCAGATGGACAGATTTGAAGGGCACAAGATCGGAAGCAGGAAACCTCAGGACTTTATTTTAATTATGAGACAATATGAACCTAAATCAGCACAACGGCATCAGACTTGGAGAGAAGAAAATGGATTTGAGAGATATTTAAGAGATGGGTAACCAGTCACAGCAATTTATACATTTATATTGCACCTTTGATTTAATGAATAACTTGACATCTAAAGACAAATAAGAAAATTTGCTTTATATTCAGTGCTTTTAAGAAAATACAGCTGTTTATCAGAGTCCCTTTGGGGGAAGGAGCATTGACTTCTTTTATTATTCAGCGGATTTTGTACATAATTTCAAGTAACAAATTCATGCAGATACAGAAAAGGCATTCATTTCCATTTACAACATTTTAAGCTGTTTTGAAATGGAATTTGAATAGATATAGTTCAGTAGACTTTCTTTTCCTATTAGGGGAGTCACAGATTGGTGGAGAAGCAGAGACTAGACACCACTGTCAGCTATAACACTGCACTAAGCATCCTTGTGTTTCCCTCACAGACACCCTTCCAGCCCAAATGCCACGATGGGGTCTGTTTACTTTTCTTGTATGTCACTAATCTGCTGGGAAAGTTGGGTTCCTTGCCAGCTTCCCTTCACTGCACGTTAGGGGCTCCCTTGTATTCTTCTGGGCCGTCATCCTTCATCTTGTGTTATTGATTCATTACTTCGTCCTTGTCAACTCTCCAATATATTCCCCTCTCTGTACCAGCCCTCTTGTTGTCAACGTCCTCCCCATCATCGCTGTTTAATATTTGCAGCCTCTTTCATGAACTGAGTTAGGGTCATGTGACTTTCCTTCTCCAGTCTCTGGACTTGCCCTTCCCGATATCCTTTCTTCTCTGTCATAGGGACACCTGCACTCTCTTCATTGGGCTCAGCTCTGACTCTTGACTTCTTTACCCAAATTTACTTATTTTTATATCTCTTCTTGGCACTCAAAAGACAATAGAAAACAAGGTGTGTGCTTTTGATTTGCTTGCATTTTAAGCCCAAACCTGAATTATGCACACTCACATACATACATGTGCACACATGTGTATGTGTACACACACGCACACATGATGGAGACAGCATCAGTAGTGTGCAGACTGCAGTACAGAGGTGAAAAATGACTGCGGAGAGGTAGACACAGGCTTTGTGTGTAGCAATAATTGTATGTCCCCATGTGCCCAGAAGAATGACTCTTGGTCCTCAGGAAGGAAGGGTGGAGAAGGTTTTACATTGTTTTGTTTCTCTTCTGTTTTCTATAAGTGGTGTGTGTGTGCTTTATGATAAACGGAGACAGGAATATCCATTTTCTTTGAGGCTCTGAGGTTCCCTAGTTAATTCTTCTGTTCCTGGTTAACTTTACACATCTTAAAAGTGGTCACCTTTTATTTTTCTTTTAATATGTATCACCTACTCACGCTTTGCACTTATATACATTTCCTTTCTTCTTTTCAGTGCTCTTCTTATTTAACACAATAGTAATTATTACAAGTAGCAAAACAAAACCTATTCATTCAGCAAATTTTTGAGCCACACACTCTTTTTTTTATATCTTTATTGGAGTATAATTGCTTTACAATGTTGTGTTAGTTTCTTCTGTACAACAGAGTGAATCAGCTATACGTATACATATATCCCCATATCCCCTCTCTCTTGCATCTCCCTCCCACCCTCCCTATCCCACCCCTCTAGGTGGTCACAAAGCACCGAGCTGATCTCCCTGTGCTATGCGGCTGTTTCCCACTAGCTATCTGTTTTACATTTGGTAGTGTATATATGTCCGTGCCACTCTCTCACTTCGTCCCAGCTTACCCTTCCCCCTCCCTGTGTCTTCAAGTCAATTCTCTACGTCTGCGTCTTTATTCCTGTCCTGCCCTAGGTTCTTCAGAACCATTTTTTTGTTTGTTTTTTAGATTCCGTATATATGTGTTAGCATACGGTATTTGTTTTTCTCTTTCTGACTTACTTCTCTCTGTATGACAGACTCTAGGTCCATCCACCTCATTACAAATAACTCAATTTCATTCCTTTTTATGGCTGAGTAATATTCCATTGTATAGATGTGCCACATCTTCTTTATCCATTCATCTGTCGATGGACACTTAGGTTGCTTCCATGACCTGGCTACTGTAAATAGTGCTGCAGTGAACACTGTGGTACATGTATCTTTTTGAATTATGGTTTTCTCAGGGTATATGCCCAGTAGTGGGATTTCTGGGTCATATGGTAGTTCTATTTTTAGTATTTTAAGGAACCTCCATACCGTTCTCCATAGTGAGCCACACACTCTTGTAGATAATTGGGAAAGAGTGATGAACAGAGAGCTAAGGTCTGCTCTCTGTGGAGATGCCACAGCAGAAGGAAGAGGGAGAGAATCAGCCAACAGCCCAACTCAGTAAAATATATTCAACTGGTGACCGGGAATCTCATGACAATAAAACAGGATGGAGAAATCATATATTGAGGATATTAGATATTTATAAAATAAAGTTAAACTTTATATAATGCTTACCACCTAGACGTAACCCAGACGTATATTTTTGTTTTAATATATGGTCTTCTGTTTTTTAATGTACACACATCCTGATTTAGCAAAAAATGAGGTCACACTCTAAAAGCTTTTATGTCACCCTATTAAAGGACAAAGGGAAAAGTGTCCACAAGTAAAGTGGAGGAGGCTGTGTATTTTTTTCTTTTTTTATGATTAGGTTGGCGAAAAATTTCCTTTGGTTTTCAAGTAAAAATAAAAGACACATTTTTCATTTTCACCAAGAACTTTATTGAACAATGTATTCACCCTTTTGTTCCACTACCTTCTGCCATCTTTCAGGCAACTTCATAATCCCATCTTCCCAAAACTTCTTATCTTTTTGAGCAAAGAACTGTTCCAGGTGCCTTTTACAGTCTTCCAGGGAATGGAAATTTTTCCATTAAGATAATTTTGTAAAGACCGAAATAAATGGAAATCTGAAGGTGCAATGTCTGGTGAATACAGTGGATGAATCAGAACTTCCCAGCCAAGCTGTAACAGTTTTTGCCTGGTCATCACAGAAACACGCTGTCTTGCGTTATCCTGTTGCAAGATTATGCATTTTCTGTTGACTAATTCCGGATGCTTTTCATCGAGTCCTGATTTCTGTTGGTCTAATTGGGAGCAATACTTGTTGGAATTAATACTTTGGTTTTCCAGAAGGAGCTCATAATAGAACTCCCTTCCAATCCCACCATATACACAACATCACCTTCTTTGGATGAAGACTGGCCTTTGGTGTGGTGGTGGTGGTTCATTTCACTTGCCGCACGATCTTTTCCATTCCACGTTATTGCACAGTATCCACTTCTCATCGCCCGTCACAGTTTGTTTGAAAAATGGAACGTTTTGGTTATGTTTAAGTAGAGAATCACATGCGGAAATACAGTGAAGAAGGTTTTTTTCACTTAACTTATGTAGAACCCAAACATCAAAGCGATTAACACAACCAAGCTTGTGCAAATGATCTTCAAAGCTTGATTTGGATCTTTTGAGTATGTCGGCTATCTCCTCCGTGGTATAACGTTGATTGTTTGATTTGATCACTATCAACTTCAGCTGGTCTACCTGCCCATGGAGCATCATCCAGCATGAAATCTCCAGCATGGAACTTCGCAAACCACTTTTCACACGTTCAGTCAGTCACAGCGTCTTCTCCATACATGGCACAAATCTTTTTTGCGTTTCAGTTGCATTTTTACCTTTCTTGAAATAATAAAGCATAATATGCTGAAACTGTTGCTTTTTTTCTTCCATCTTCAATATTAAAATGGCTACATAAAAATTCACCAATTTTGATAAGTTTTTTTTTAAATGCATGCTGATATGACAGCTGTCACATACAGTCTAACAAAATTGTTTTGAATGAAGTTAAAGAGAACTAAGCGCTACTAGAGCCATCGTACGGAAAAAAGCGAACGTTTTGGCCAACCCAATATCTTAAATTGGAAATAGCTTACCTTCATACTCGAAGCATTTCAACTGAAGGCAGGAGAAATCGTTTAAATCTCCCAAAATAGAGGAAAAAAATTCCACAAACAGTAATAGACTTGTGTGACCAGTTCATGACTTGCTCAGAGCTAAAATTAAACTTTGTATCTTATTTTTAAGAGTTTTAAAATTTTGTTTGCTTATTTCGTAATGGCACAAAGCATAGTGGTGCATCTTAGGAATCTTGACTTGAATGAAGTAAGTTTTCATCTTTTGCAAGCAAGCCTCTTTCTACAGCATCTTTGAATTTCCAGTCTCTTGCGTAGTGGATGACGTACAGTGAGGACCATTTGATGTTAATAAGTAGCCACGACAATGGCCAGGAGCATGTTGTTTTCTATCACTAAGGACGTGGAGAAAATAGTGCCATAATTCCTAGGGATATAGTTATCTTCAAGCCACCAGTCCCACAAATCTACATGTTATTTAGATCTTAAATATGGCCAAATATAATATACTAATATGTTTCCATACAAAGAAAACGTTATTCTCTTAGCAACATCTGTTGCATGTAACACAAAAGGTGCATTTGTTGCGATTAAGCTTGGTTGTGGGTAATACTTTGCAAGCAGTTGGCTTTCCCATATTTTGTTGCTTTCATTAGGCTTGTATTTTTGTTTTGTTAGGTTTTTATTTTGTTAGGTTTTGTATTTTTGATGATGCCTGTTAGCCAGCGGTTCCCACCAATATTCAGACTTAAAAAGAGAATATTCCAGAGGTCTGGATACTGTGTTCTGCCATCTCACAATCCTCCAAGTGATGCTTTGATGTGTGTTTTTGAAACTGTGTTTTGACCTGGGAATTGCTTTCACGGGTTTGCACTGCAGCGTGAAGCACGCTGAGGGCTGTCTACACTGCAGAGTGGGCCCCTGGCGGGTGATGGGGGTGCGGAGGGAGGGAGCCACACCCATTATACCCTCTGGTCGTCTCTCTGTCGTCACATGCTGAGAAGTTGTACTTGAAACTGAATAGACCTCCCAGGTAGCAGAAGTGGACTAAATCACACCTTTCTTTTAAAGGTGCTCACAATGGAGAAATGGAATTATTATTATTTTTATTAACAGCAGGCATATGCAGCACCTGCTTCACTGTTTTTGTGGCTTCCTTGAAGTCAATGGAGTGATTTTGAATTTTTCTATTTGTAACATTTGTTTTGCTGTTGTTGAGAAAAAGACATTTTATTTGACACGTTTTACTGGAGGACTGAACCAATTATATCATCTCACAGGATCCCTTCTAAATTCTAACATGATGAATAAGAGCTCGTAATTAAATATTTCATGTTTATAAAATCCATTTAGGACACTTATGAGTCTGAATCATTCCAGTGTCTGGTGGGTATTGTAAATAGTCTTATGTACAATGTATATTTGGAATAATACAGATTTTGAAATATCTAGAGCATAACTTTGTTAGCTACATTCACATCTTACATGCTTTGTCCTTAGTCTGGATTAAAATCACCAGTTTTAATATTCTCCCATTTAACATTGGGAGAACATGATCCATTCAAATATTTGCTTTATAGAAACAGTTTTAGTGTCACATTTGACTGACTTGCAGAGTCCTATACAGATACAGTATGATTAAAATGCTCAACTATTACCTATTTCATAGAAAAATGGCTGGCATGTGTATATAGATAATTAAATGAATGGAAAATAAAGAGAAAATTTAAATTATGATTGGCACATATTTGAAAAAAAACCCTCACATTCGAATTAAAATTTTCCAGAAGCAAATGTATATATACATATATATTTTTTTAATGTATATGTAAAACAAGTTTGTCTTGATGTAGGATTAAAGTAAATGAGCTACAATTATGTACAGTCTTCAGTGAAGCAGGCTTTTAGTAAGTCCCTTCAGATGTGGAATTTTCCAGGTGGAGGTCAGGTATACAACTTAAATCTGAGGCACTGGCCTCTGCCTTCCAGCCTCACCAGAGCTCCCCCTGCCCCCACCAGCCGTCAACAGAGATGGGCCCTTTGGGAGAATTGGCTTAATCCTCAGGCAACATTGGGCTGTAGATCACACCAGGTACACCCTGGTTACATCTCGAGAACAGAATGAAAACCTCCATGTAGCTCTGCCTTGAAGCATCTCCCTAGTTCTGTCACTTGCTTTTGGGCCCCCAGCCACACACTGTATCCCAATTAAGTAGCACCCTTCCTGCTCTCCTCCACCTGCTCTGAAGCATCTCCCTCTACTCTGCTGTGATCTGACTCAGGTTGTGTAAGCTAATCTGATTTTTAAAAAAAATTATGCCATATTGACAATAGATAATTCAGTCATTTTTCAAACTTCCTGTGTCACTGTCTTTTTTAAGTTTCCAATAATTCCCTCCGTCTTTCCTTCCAAATCATAGCACAGTTTTCCCCACAGATGGCCCTCCCCTGCCACAGGAAATCACATCTCTGTCTCTTAGAGGTTAGGAAGGATTCAGTTCCTCCATGTAGAGAAGCTCTTTGTCACTCATTGCTCTAAGATTTTTGCCATGTCATTCAGTAATTCAGAACGCAAGTCAGTGAAATCTCTGTTTTGTCCAAACATGTGCCATAAATCTTTTCCATTTGAGACTTGTCATGTCACTGCCTCTGTGGGATTTGGGAAGCCTGTCCTCAGGTCCAACAAGGATGAGCCTCACTCTTCAGTATCTCAAGTCTGGAATTTGCAGAGTGGGATGACCAGGAGGCCTAGGCCACCGTCAATGTACTTGTATTACAGAGAATGTCCTGTCTGTGCCGGTCACTGACTTCAGCATAGAAGTGCTGTGACACACGGCCCTGAGTGCGTCTTATCAGTCATGTCTGTATCACACATAATAAAATACCATCCTGTGGTTTATTATCAGTCCTGAGCTATGAGGAGCATAATGTGTCATCAAGAAAAACTTCTATATCTTTACTTAAAAAAGTCTGAAAACAGCTCTCCCAATATAGTAGTAATGATTAGACAAGTAAAGGATATTAACAGACTTGGTTATAATAAAAAGCATATATTCAGTAAAATCTTTTTGTTCCCCCGAGTTCCCACAGGGTAGATTAGCTTCTTTCATTCACGGCATCCTGAAGCATTTACCCACCACATCTACCCAAAGACTAACAGCCAATGTGTATTGGCCTTCATAATTTATTCATTTATTGGAATTTCCAAATATCTCAAGGATGGGAGCGGGTAGGGGATGCTACAATACAGAAAAAAAGTGCCGGAAGATATTAGCTAATATTTACCGAGAAATTAACTTGTTCTAGAAACTGGAAGAAACTGTGTTCATTATTTTACTAAATTCCTAAAACATGTGCCACAGGCTCTATTATTATTTCCTTTTCAAAGATAAGAAAACTGAATCACAGAGAGGTTAAGTCCACTTTTTTTTTTTTTTTTTTTTTTTTTTTTTTGCGGTACACGGGCCTCTCACTGTTGTGGCCTCTCCCGTTGTGGAGCACAGGCTCCGGCCGCGCAGGCTCAGCGGCCGTGGCTCACGGGCCCAGCCGCTCCATGGCATGTGGGATCTTCCCGGACCGGGGCACGAACCCGTGTCCCCTGCATCGGCAGGCGGACTCTCAACCGCTGCGCCACCACGGAAGCCCAAGTCTAGGTTTTTAACCACTTAACCCTAGGCAGCATCAGCTCTGAAAACACAATGAGAATGGTGATTAAAGTTAGATGAGTTTTATCCTGACAGATAGGCAGCCGGAGACCTTTGAGAAACACACCCTCCTGTGTGATCTGAAGGAGTCACGTGAGATGCCATACTCCAGTTTTCACAAAAGAAGTGGAGACTGAAGCATCTAATGCAGGCTGCATGTGCCTGATGATTTGGTTTATTTACTCATTTAGAATGACCGTTCATAGGGTGTCTGTGTGTGACCGGTCTAGGGCCCAGGACAGAGCATGTTTGGCCCCTCATGGGACTTACTTCTACATGAAACGAGAGGCAAAGAGGTAACATGATTTCGGGTGGTGACAGGTGCCTTGCGAAGCAAACAAACAAGTAAATAAGTCGGTAATACTGAGCAAAGAGGTGGAGACTGATGGGGTCCAGGTGGTGGATTTTCGGTGTGGTGTATGGACAGGGTCGAATGCTGGGCTCATGCGATGGGGGTCACTGCAGACACTCATTTCTGCAGCTCTTCTCTGCCCTTCACAATCTTCTTCATCTAGGTGTCCACAGAGTCTTTAAACATTCTTAAGTTTGTCTTTATTTTATACAGTTAATCATTTTGTAGCATTTCTCCCAAGCTTTCACAATAGTCCCTTCCTGTAAAAGAACCATGTGTTGTGACAACATGAGGATTTTCTTTTGTAAACAAGAGTCAAACCTCCCATGAGGTCAACAATTGGGCACCATCTGTATAGTTGCCAGCACAGTTTCTCTAACGTCTTTTATTTCAGGATAGGAGTACAAACCTTTAAATACATATTGGTCTTTGCTTATTTAAAGTACCTGTTACAGCAGAAAACATGTTCTTGAATTTTACCACCATTTACATTTGTTAGTGAGATCTGTTGATAGTAACCTGTTGGACAGGCTGTTTCTCTAGTCTCTTGTAGAAGTCCTCCTCAGCATCACATGCCGCGCCATCAATGTGTTAAGCGGAGGTACCATTTTAACATTTGGGAGAAGTCTCCTTCCCGATTCTCCCACTGCATCTTATCCTGGAATCCCACTCTGCACTTACTGTAATTCTTCATGCTGAGTTATTAAGGTTTCACCAACTGTTTGACTTTGTCCTTTCTGGTCAATAAATTCTGCTATTAAATAACTTGCTTCCTGAGCCTTTTCACCAATGTGACTTTTTTTCCACCAAAGTGTTCCTCTATTTGAGATTCCAATAGCTGTTTAAAATAATCAGCACCATTACCTGTCAAATGGCTGTGATTTGCAGTTAAGGGTCTTCAAGTTTGCTGAACTCAGTGCTGTGTTTGTAAGTTGTTTCCATGTACAATGCACAGTGAATAGAACAGCTTGGATGCCCTGTGTAAAATGATGACAAGTGGCTTTCATTATAAAGACAAAATTCTTTTGTATCCCATGTTGCATTGAGTGCAGGGAATTGATACAGAAGAAGGTAGTTCTTTATCACTGACCTTCTCAGAATTGTCTGTACGGTTAGCAAGCTCCTCTTCTATTTCACACCTCATCTTTAGAAATCGTCACATCAGGCCATCGGATATGTGTGTATGACATAAATGGTAGTAACATATAAAACACAAATGAGCAGATTGTGAAAATATAACAACTTCACAGTGCTGTTTACTTGTAAACCTACCCAGTCCACATTTGACAACATATATAGCATCAGCAAAGGGTAGTTGGGTGATGAAGCATAAAAATTCCTTCTTTGGGACTTCCCTGACGGACCAGTGTTTAAGACTCTGTGCTTCCACTGCAGGGGGCATGGGTCTGATCTCTGGTCAGGGAACTAAGATCCCACATGCCATGTGGCACAGCCAAAAAAAAAAAAAGAAAGAAAAACAAAAACCCATCCTTAAAATGAAAATTCTGTTTAATATTTATTTGCAAAGTAGAGTTTACTTAATTTGTGAGCTGTTTGGCAGCACATTAAGGGAAGTTCTGGCAGGTAATTCAGGGAGGAAGGGAATATATACCTGTGTGGCTCTCACCATGTATCAGCAGCCTCCCCAGGCTCGAGTCAGAAAACATGAGAAGATTCAACCAAAACAGCAAGGTCTTACTGTGCATGGATCCGGGTGCTTCCAGTCCACTGACAAAATTCCTCACAAGCTTTCCAGTCATACCATCACCATCAGCATCAGCACTGTGTGCTGAGGAAAGGTCAAAGCACAATGCTCATTTATCTTCTATCACACTCTCACTGTGGATGCCAGTTTAAGAAACCCAGGTATTAAATCGTGCCATGCAAGATACTCTGATCATTCAGATGGATTCAGTGAAAATAGAAAGGAAGATACAGATTTGAGAGTTATTCAGGAGTTAAAATTAATAAGGTGTCACAGGCAGGAGTCAGGGAGACAGATCATGTCTTTAGAAATTCCTTTGACAGTGTATACCTGAGTGCCTTACTGAAAAAAAAGATTTAGAGACCCTGAAATATAGTCATTCTCTAGGTTTCTCACATCCTCTCCAGTCCATGTTCCTTGTGGGTCAGTTCTACCATCTTGGTGACCACAAAGTAAAACTTTTCCTCCTCCTGGATCTGGGACATCCAGCCACAGATTTCAGAACCCCGCCAGGCTTTCATTTCCCAAACTACTGTGCCAATCCCAAAGAGGGGAATGCCCTTACTCATAAGTGAACAAGGGCATGAATGGAAGGAGTTTGTCTTGCTTAGTGGGGTTAAAATTTCTTGCGATATTTCCAGTTAGAAATGGGGAGTATATTTTCCAGGAGAAGCAAGCATACACTACAGAAGGCACGGTGGGGAATACTGTCTGGTTCTAGTACACACCAGTAGGTTGAGTATGAATCACAACAACCTACGAGGACTTGCCTGGACCATAGCCGTAATTGAGTATTGAGTCCATGAAAAATTAATTCCAACTTTCCAGGGCCCAATTACAGTCACATATTGGATTGCAAACCATTAAAATCTGAGAATATCTGTATTTTAGTCAGACAAGAAGCTTACCTAATAAGTGAATTTTTTGATCCAAATGTGTAAGACTATAACCTATTGAGATGATAAATTAAACCAGTATTTGTATGATATCTGTCTTCCATTCTAAATTACTTTCCATTGTTAAATAAGTTAAATTGTTTTTACAAAAATAAAGACTATAGCTATGTAGTCTAACCTTTCAGAAGAATTTAAATATTACATTGTTAAATGTGAGACTAGTTCATTTTAGTCTATAAATTCTTGAGGATATTTTCTTTCTTATAGAAATGGCTATTTAGTTTTCACAGATTTTTCCTTATATAAAAATACGTTAAGTACTGGGAGAAGACTACTATTTTATTTAATAGAATTCTAGAGACAATGGAACCTTGGAAATTATTATAACCACCTACATCTTTAAAATAAAAGAACATATGTATATAAATACACATACACACCTATATACATGCACACACACAATAGTTTTACTTCCTATTATGTGCTAGATATGAGGCCATTCACTGCACTAGATTGTAAGAAACTAGTGAGAGGTAAGATCTACTAGGGTTTGTCCTGTGTTAAGGTCATAGACAAAGATCATTTTCACAGAATAATATATTTTAAAATTAGCTTTATACTACCCTGATAAATTTCCCTGAGGGAGGAAAAGCAAAGAAATAAGGAAGGATCAAGGTGACATATGAGAGAACAGAGAAGTAATATATTTTAATTACTTTCAGATTAAACTTCTAGTATTGATTTACAGAACTATCCATATTTACACTTTACTGACGAGAGTCCTAGGGCATCTTGGACTAGTACATTTCTGCATATCCCCTTCTTAAAATTGTTCCTTTTTAGGAAAAAAATCTCTTTTAAAGTTTGGCTGTATTCCCTGTCTCAGGACCCTCTCCTGGTCTCCCTGGAGCCCAGCCCAGCCAAACTCTTGCCCCTCCCACCGGACCAGAGAGCTGCAGGCAGGTCTGCAGTGGCCGCCCTGCTGTCAGGGCTGATGGCCAGTTCTCAGTCCTCCTCCTCCCTGACCTGTCCACGCTGGACCCTCCGCTCGGGAACACTTCCTTCACTGCCCACCTGGACCCAGGTTCTCCTGTCTTACTCTTCCTGCCTCCACCGTCCCTCTCTGATGCCACTTGGTGTCCCTCACCTGTAACTGTCATTGTTCTCAGCATCCTTTTGGTCCTCTCCTCTCTCCATCTCTACTCACTCTATCCCCGTACTTGACATACTATAATCGGCATGTTGACCTCTTCCAAGTCTCTCTCTAGTCAGATTTCTCCTCTGAACCCCAGATACATATATATAATTGTCTCCCTCTCCATTTACATGTTCAGTAGACATCGCAAACATAACACGTCCCAAAACAAAACTCTGGGTTTTCTCTCCAAAAATTGTTCCCACCATCTTCTTCTTAGAAAATGGCAGTTGCTTCTTTCAGCTGCTTAGGATAAAATACTTTAGAGTCATTTTTTAAAAAATAATTACTGTTTTTTATTTGTTTATTTATTTTTGGCTGCGTTGGGTCTTTGTTGCTGTGCGTGGGCTTTCTCTAGTTGCGGCAAGCAGGGTCTGTTCTTCCTTGCGGTGCACGGGCTTCTCGTTGTGGTGGCATCTCTTTGTTGTGGCTCACGGGCTGTAGAGCGCAGGCTCAGTAGTTGAGGCGCACGGGCTTAGCTGCTCTGCAGCATGTGGGATCTGCCTGGACCAGAGCGTAAACCCACGTCCCCTGCATTGGCAGGCGGATTCTTAACCACTGCTCCACCAGGGAAGGCCCTCCAGAATCATTTTAAACATTCATCAGCAAACCTGGATATATATATGATTCCAAATGAATGTCTTGCCTTAAACCCTCTATTTCCTAAAATAGTGTTCCTAAGTGGTATTTTCAAGTGTAATACTGTGAGAACACTATTTCAGTATTTGATGTTGTGTGCTGCACAGGAATTCTGGAAGAATTTGAACAGGATATTTTAGATTGTGGCTACTTTAAAATGCAATAAACATCTCAGTATTTGAAGTGTGTGTGTGTGTGTGTGTGTGTGTGTGTGTGTGTGTGTGTATAAAACCTCTGCCCATCATATCCAATACCCAACACTCCACCATCTCTGCTGTAAGCAAGGTCTCAGCAGCCACATGTCTTGCTTCGCCTGGGTTACTGAAATTCTCTCCTGCCTGATTTCCATACCTCTGTTCTTGCCCTTGTTCATTCTGTTCCCCACACACAAACTACAGTGATTCTTTTAAAAGTCAGTTTGTATCACTCTGCTCAGACCCTCCAGTGGCTTGTCATCTCGCTCCGTGCAAAAGCAGACGTCCTAATGATGGTCCCCAGGCCCTTGCGCGGACGCCCCTACCTCTCCTCAACCTCACTCCGCGCTGCTCCCACCTCACACTCTGCTCCCGCTCACCGCTTCCCTCCAAGTTGCTCAAGCACATCAAGCAGTGGCTTCTGCCTTTGCCCTTCTCTCTGTCTGAAATGATCTCCTCTTAGACGTGTGCAGGCTTGCTGGCCATGCCCGCAGATCTCCATGCAGCAAAGCCTGCTCACAGCAGGCACACCCATTACCCCAATCAGTGTTCCCCCCTGGACCCTGCCACCACGGACATACACATAGTCACTGGGTTGTTTACTGCCTCTGTCCCTGCACTAGAAGGGCAGGGACTGTGTCTGTTCTATTCACTGTTGTAGAGCCATCCTTGGACGGTACCTGGAATATAGCAGATGCTCGAAAGTATTTGTGGGATGAAATCATGATTGGATACTGATCTTCAGAGTTGTGAGGGGGAAAAAGGAAACAAAATAATAAGGAACTTATGCTCACTTATTTCACTTAGCACAGTGTCTTTCAGGTCTATCTGTGTTGTCACAGATGGCAGGATTTCCTTCTCTCTTTAGGTGGAATGATATTCCATTGTATGGCTGGACCGTGTTTTCTTTATCCATCGTCTGTCAGTGGACCTTCAGGTTGCTTCCACATCTTGGCTGTTGTGAATAATGCATGATTCCTGTAACATGAGGATTCTGAAATAGTCAAAGGTACAGAAGTAGACTGTATCTTTGGTTGTTACAATGGTTTAGGGAATTCTTGTTCAATGGGTTACGGTTCTCCAAGATGAGTAAGTTTCAGAGAACTGCTGGGTGACATTATGCCTGTTGTTATCAATAAGGTATAGGGCATTTAAAAAACAAAACAGGGCTTCCCTGGTGGCGCAGTGGTTGAGAGTCCGCCTGGCGATGCAGGGAACGCGGGTTCGTGCCCCGGTCCAGGAAGATCCCACATGCTGCGGAACGGCTGGGCCTGTAAGCCATGGCCGCTGAGCCTGCGCGTCCGGAGCTTGTGCTCCGCAACGGGAGAGGCCACAACAGTGAGAGGCCTGCATAGCGCAAAACAAACAAACAAAAAACAACAAAACAAAACAAAATGTGTTAAGGAGGTATATCTCATGTTGTGTTCTTACTACCAAAAAGAGGGGACATGAGAAAACTTTTGGAGGTGAAGGATATGTTTATTACCTTGATTATGGTGATGATAACACCAGTATATACCTATAACCAAAGTCACTAAATCATCTAAATTAATTATGTGCAGTTTTTTTGTACCAATTATACTTCAATAAAGCTGGAGAAAAACAATTTTTAAATAAGAAACTTAGGACAGTATCTGAGAAGTATTAGTTGATTAATAAGCCTGAGTATCAATGTCAAGGTCAATTAGAACCCTTAGGATTGAAATGTTTCCTAATAGCACAACTTTAAAGGAATTTCCATAGGAAATAAAAGAATATGTGCTGATTTTTTGAAGGATGTGTGGCAAAGTAAAATGAATAGTATCTGTGCCTATATGCAGAAGTAGGTGATTAGGAATAAATTTCAACTTTAAAAAATGGTATTAAGCTATATGTGAAAATAAAACCTTTATTTTTTAAGGATGTGGCACCGTTCAGTATCTGGCACCAGTGTGGTGCAAAACCTCTAGTTATTTATAACAAAAACTGTTAGCACCTAATTTAATTAACTCCCTTTGCTGTGTTGCCAAATGAGAACATTGCTTTGTATAGAAGTTAAGTTGCGAGATGTTGGTTAAAATTCAGAGTTTAATAAGCCCAAAGCATTGGAGTAAGGCATTTTTTCCACAGTTAAACGGTCCTTGTTTAATTTAGTTTAGTTTGGCTTAATTTCCAAGTGTGAAAACTCTGAATGCGGCAAACAAGTTCGCAAAGAAGTCTAACCAGAGACAAATCCAGTTAGACAAATCCAAAACCAGCTACAAATCCATGTAGCACAGAACTGCAATCACCAGGGTACAAACACTATTTCTTCTTAGAGACATGTATGAGAAAGGTTTAGAAGGTTGATTCTAGGAACAATTTATGAGAAACAGAAGTTGCCGTCTATGCATGATGGGACTGTATCTGAATTATAGGAGGTCATTTTCTAAGTTCATTTGTTTGAGGAAAATTATCCACTGGATGTCTAAGTTCATTCAACATACCTTCCGTTTTCCACCATTTTCTAAAGGTGTTTTCTCTGCTTTTATTTTCATTTGTATTAAAGAAATGGCCAGAGTTTCTTCCTTTCAGAGTGTTAACATAGTTTTAACCGTCACAGTCCCACACTTTATCTGGTGTTATAAGTGTGCATCAAGATCACCCAATGGTAAAAAGAGCCGCTTTGGAGATTTGGAGTTAGGCAGAGCTGTGTTTGAATTCAAGTCCTGACCAAGTTCCATCACCTCAGGTCATGCTTTCATGGGCGTGTCCAAATGAGAATCTTTGCAGGTGTCATCCATATAAGGATGTGTCTAGCACTCCTGCTATATGCCCTGCACTGTTTTAGGAAATAAAGATTTGGACATACACAAAATATACATATGCACTGTCATCATAACTTATAATCCAGTGGATGAAGTCATAAACCTGGAAACAAATAACAAATATATTTTGGCAAGGAGATAAAACCCGGGACAGAGAAAAGCCTTGGGGGAGGGAGCCAACTCCATCTAAGTTAGTCAAGGAGGCTCTCTAGGATAAAGTGAGGGAAAGGGCCATTACATACACAGGGCAGCCTAGCAGAGGTGGGGGCAGGCAGAGACAAAGTAAGTGCAAAGGCCTTGTGGCCAGCAGAGCTGGGAATGTTAGGGGGAAGGAAAAATGGACGTTATTGTCCAAGGTGTAGGATGATGGGTTGGGGCAGAAGTGATGGAGGAAGGGGCAGCTCTGTTGGCCTTTGGGCTAAGGGGTTTGCACTTTATCCTAATTGCAAAGGGAAGCTGCTGTATTAATTTTAGAACGGGTGTACTCTGATTAGATAGGAGCCTTACACAGATTTCTCTGGCTGTTATGTGCAGAACCGAGTGTGGGTGAGACAAGAATGGAGGGAGGGAGGACAAGAGGAAGACTGTTTTACTCCAGGGGAGGGGCAGACAGGTTCTTAGTGCAGGTGGATTCGTGCAGAGGCCTTGTGACCAGCAAAGAGCTGTCAGGACTGCTGAGGAGCTGGTTGTGTGTGTGAGGGAGAGAGCAATCAAAGTTGGCAGGATTTCCACGTTGATAGAGGGGACAGAGCCAGGCTAACAATGTACAGATGGAGCTGTGGACCTCTGCTGGGTGATGGGGACCGGGGTGAACTTGAGTGCAGGTGCCTTCTCAGGTGAGCCCTTGCTGCTCGGGTCCAGCTGGTGGCTGCCCTGTGGGAATGCAGTGATGGCTCTGGCTAACCCGTCTCCTAACTTTTCAAGGAAGTTGTAAATCTAGGAATTCATGTGTAATCCTCATTTTCAGGTGTTCTTTTAGAAACCTGAAACACTCTGCTTTTAAGACTGTGCAGGTAGGATCAGGCCATATGGACACCGCTTTTGCACGCGTAGCATTAAAAAGTGCTGAGCACAGTATCTTATACGAGCGTTCAATTCTGTTTTTCTTACAAGGATACAATGAATGTCAGACTACATCATTACCCTTAGTGAATAAACAGCTTTAACAGAAGAGAATACTCATTATTCCATATCCAAGAAAAACAAAAGGAATGTCAATGACGAAATATGGGAGAGGAAGCTGATGCATTAACTAGAAAGTATTTATTGAATCTATAACATCTGACCAAGTTTGAGCCAAGTGGTAAGGGAGGAGACATCTTAAATTGGTTAAATGTTCTTTATGTCTTGTCCTAAATTTCCAGCTACTGTGGAATACTTAAAACATTTTTATAATGTGTGAAGTGATATATAACTTGCAAATATAAAGTAGTGCAAATCAATCTGGAATCTGCCTGAAACAAAAGTTGTTCCATGGATGTCATTAAAGGAAATGCAATTCCCATCATTACATTATCACCATGGCACAACTATCTAAAACAACAAGATGTTCTTTTTTTTTTGCGGTACGCGGGCCTCTCACTGTTGTGGCCTCTCCCGTTGTGGAGCACAGGCTCCGGACGTGCAGGCTCAGCGGCCATGGCTCACGGGCCCAGCCGCTCCGCGGCATGCGGGACCCTCCCAGACCGGGGCATGAACCCATGTCCCCCACATCGGCAGGCGGGACTCTCAACCACTGCGCCGCCAGGGAAGCCCGAAGATGTTCATTTTTAAAAAAAAGATTAGTAAGTAGGAGCTTTTCCACACGTTTATGAACGATTGCCTCAAATTCCTGAGGAAATAATTTAAAATATTTTTATCTACGTTTCAGTTAGCTAGCATACCACGCAAGGTCAATTTCTGGAATGCAGTGGGTGTCATAAACGGGGGTGACACCTGATGTTGTGTAAAACAAGCACGGAGGAACAATAAAATCTCACACAGGTGTGATGGGAAGATTAGTCACATAAGAAGGAAAGGACTTGACTCACTGTTCCACAGTACGGCAGTGCAAAGCTTCTCAGTAAATCCTGACCAGGGCTAAATCAGACTTTTGTTTTTTCCACGTGGGTTTCTGGTCTGAACCACAAAACACTCACGATGACCTGGATGACTATCCCTCGCCTCCCCCATGGATGGCACATAACTAGTACCGTTTTAGATGCTGAAGAGGGCAGCTGATCCGTTAATACGGTGGACGCCTTGGGACATCGGGGCTCAAGTCTCACATGTAAGATGGGATGAGAAACTGCTCTGAGGGTGAAGATTTCCTTTCTCCTACTTAGTGACAACATTTCTGACCACTAGATGGTGGTGACAGTTCACACTTCTGATTTATAGTTTTTATTTGCACTAGGCTTGTGAAGATTATAACCACCATTTATTGAGTTTCTACTATGAACCAGGCTCGTCCTGACTTTGATGCTTATCCCATTGGGGAAATCACGTAACCCCCAGTAATCAAAGAGGAAACCTTTGCTCAGTGTCACTCAGCCCACAGATGACATGTCTTCTGACTCTAAGCCCACTCACTCTTCCAGTTACACGTGGCAGACTCAACAGTGATGGAATTTCAACAGCCTCCCTTATGTGTTTACATTAATTAAAACCAGAAGCTGCCATTTGAAATACGTTTCAAAGAAACTAATTGGAAAACTTAAGAACAGGTATACGTCATACACACAGACTGATTAACTCAATTCATTTAAGGTTTACATTGATGCTTCCAAATATGGGAAGCATACCTGCCCTTCCCTGGTTCTCTGTGTGTGTCTGCTGGAAGTCATGAGCTTTGTTATTTAAGTATAGCTTCAGGCTCTCGACATCAGAGCTTTATATAAAAATAACAACAGCAATACTAATATCTAACATTCATTGAATGTTCACGACATGGCGGACCATTTATATATATAAATTATCTCATTTATCTCTCACAGGAATCCTCACGAACTCTAATAATTCCCTTTTACACATAGGCACAGTGAGAAGTAGAGAGAGTAAGTTTGCCAGGATCTCACACACTCTAAGAAAGGGTTATGGGATTCAAACCTACATTAACTTATTCTAAAGCCATTGCACTGGATTATAAAACTGGCTGTTGCACACAATCCCACCGCCATGAATTCCTGTCTCTATTGTCTGGATCAAGCCCATTGCTGGGTCTCCCGAGAGGGGTAAAGACACTGAAACCAAAATGTCCTTCTGCCAACTGATCTTTGCTCCATAACAAACACCCATCTCGTGAGAGGATGTGCAGTCGGATTAATATCTGGAGCCTTATAGCTGGGCAAGCCTGAGTTCAAATCCTAGATGCAGTTACTTTCTACCTCTGATGGTCCGGGTTCTCCTCACCTCTCTTTGATTTCAGAAAGAAGGATGTTAATAGTGAGTTCTACTTTACAGGGCAATTGTAAGAATTGAAAATAATATGCAAACCACAGAGCACAGCCCGTGGCACATAGTAGGAGGTCATGCTGATATTTCTGTTACTACTATTGCTATGAATTTTACATTGGAAAAATCGATCTACTAGGATACTTTGGGGGAGGAGCCCTGTATTTGGAAGAATACTTCTTCGAGCAATTTGAGTTAGAAGCTGAAGCCCTGTGTGCAGGATGTCTCCAAAATTCCAGCAAAGGGAGAGACACAGATCTGCCTTCAAGAAAGAAAGAGCATTTTGGTGGCTTCCGTCAAGGGGCTTGTAGAGAGAGGTAGGTGAGGAGGTGGGGAGGAGGGTACAAGGGTCATCCCAAAGGTCCTTAAAATCTCCAGGTAAGTTACACTGTGTGTGTTGAAGGAGTTTGTTTTGCAAAAACTGAGAGGGAAATTCCCACCCAAATTAGTGTATGGCCAGCGTTCATTTTCTATTGCTATCTAACAAGTTAGTGCACACTTGGCATTATAACACCGCCGTCTATCAGCTCAGCTTCTGTAAATCAGAAGTCTGACTTGGGGAGGCTGGGCTGTCTGCCCAGAGTCTCTCAACTCTGAAATTAAGGTGATGGCCAAGCCACGCTCTCACTGGGAGCTTGGTGCTCTCTTGGGGACTCGTTGAGGTTGTTGGAAAAATTCAGCTCCTTGCATTTGTAGAACTGAGGTCCACATTTTCTTGCTGGCTCTTGGCCTGCGGTCACTCTCAGCTACGTGGGGGCACCTTCAGGTCCTAGCCAGGTGGCCCTCTCGTAATATGGCAGCCTAATCCTTCAAAACCAGAAGAGAATCCCTCTCCAAGTGGCTGCAATGGAATTGTATATCATAGGGTAATCAAAGGATGTCAACTTTGCCTTATAGAGTAATCTAAATGCTCACAGATCCTGATCAGACTCAGGTAGAGAAGATTATATAGGCTGTATAAGGGTCACAGGGGGCATGAACCTTAGGAGCATCAGAATTCTGTGTACAACACAACTGAAGACCACATACACAGATGCAAAACCTGGAGACAGAGGAAACCATGAGGAGTTCCACCCTTACAATTTTTTTAAAATTATGGAGGATTTGAACCGCTATAGACTATATAATTGAAGATCCAAACCAAGTTTATTTAGATTTACAAGAAAAGCAATGAAGCCACCATCTGATATACACTTTTATTATTTTTGTCCTCCAGACTCAGTTTCTTTCTATAGTGACTTGGCATGGTATATAGAAGACCCACAGAACATCCAAAGTTTGAATAGCCATTTCAGTACTTTTGTGACAGTCTTCTCACAGTGACCCTAGCTGTGTTTTATTTAAGTTCTAGAGTAAATAATTTGTAGCAGGTAGCTTCCAGACAGTCAATGAATAAATTCAGGCAACAGAGCAACATTACTTAAAATGTGACCCACAGAAACCTCCTTGTGAGGCATTCATAGAAAGGAAATAAAGTAAATTCAGCTTCAAAAAACGAGTCTGCATGCTCTCACCTTGGATGCTCATTTCCTGGTTTATGAAAGGCTCTGGAAACTGTCAGGTTGGAAGGTCATCTACACAAGCATCTCCTAAAGTCTCTGGGCTGTGAAACCAGCATCCCCAGGAACCATCTGACATCCAGCAGAAAACTCCTTATATCAATCACAGAAAGTAATTGATAGTATACTGATTTTTGAAAAGGTTTTCTTCTAATTGACAAAGCCAAAGATATCTATTTATTCCTGAGCCTTAGAGAGGATGTTATTAATGCTACCCTTCAGTGTGCGGTAGACAATTTGTACAAAGCAGAGCAGGAGAGAATCAAAGAGAGCTACACTGAAGGCATAAAGCAAAATATTTAAAGAGAACTAAGGATTGAAAACAGGTCCTCTTGGAATTTAATTTCAAGTTAAAAATGAAGGAAATGAATGAATTGGCAAGAAAAGATGAATTAACATGTTAGATCACTGAATGCAGAGCTTCTGGATCATGTAGGAAACACTGTAGCGTCATGGGGGCAACTAGGTGATGAAACGTCCAGAGGGGATGTGATCCCTTTAAGCGTGCTTATTATTTGAGAATGTGTGTGAGTGAGAGGAGGGAATATAAGCTCTGATATCCTACAATTCTAAAATAATTATTTGAGGGGAAGTTGAAACTGAGAACTGGAAACCATGATATTGACCCATAGAATAGCTTTTCTTGGCAAATATGAGTTTGAAATATAAATGTTGCAAAACCAAAACATTTCATTTGCACTCTCGTCTGAGAGCTGTTCTTGCTCTTGGTGAACCGAAGGTGCTCTTAGCAGGTGAAGAGCTCTCTTGATAAATCTGGAAGATGTGGATGGGAGGTCTCTTCTGTCTGGTATCTCTAAGTATATAAAGACTCATGAAAGAAAGTGAACTTCTGATATTTCCCAGGTTGTATGATGGATAAGGGAAATAAACACCTCAAGTGCCTTTGAGCTTAGTTGGGGGAGGCTGACACGTTGATGGAAAATTACCAGGTGATGTAATAATAAGCGTCATGTTAGAACAAGTTCATGGGACTCTGGGAGGCTGTGGGGAGATTGCACCATCCACATGGGGGGCTCAGGGAAGCCTGCTGGGAGCAGTGCTTGCTTGAGATGCATCTTCGGCAGCAGCATGCTAACCTCCAGTATAGAAATATTACTAAAAGATGAAAAAAGCAAAATTGACAAACATTTAGCAAGATTGACTATGAAAATCATTCGTTTTGGAGTTGAACATTCAAGCTGTGTGATTGTGTCCCATTCTTGTTATTGTCACTGTTAAAGTTAAAATGTTATGGTAAAACAAACAAAAAATATATAGGACACGTCATTATTAGGTGTGCAAATTTATCATGAACATATTTTCAAATGTTATTTCTCTGACCAGAGAGAGATTTTTCACAAGCAATAATCCCTGCTCCTCCATCTACTACAACTGATTTATTGCTCACAGGAGCAGACACTGAAAATGGGAAAATCCAAGGACAGGATTGCTTAGAAAGGGAAAGAAAATACATACATGCATTGTGCAGGATTAATTTCAATTTTATGTGGGTGAAACAACAACAACACAGTTTTCCAAGATGTGTTTATAAACACAAATGTGTCAATGAATGCCTCTGAGGAATTGGTATTTTTCCCCAACACAAGCACTGTACTTTGACAGCTCATGAACAAAGATTCAGAAAGATGTGTGTTCTTGTCCTGGTCCTGCCATTACATCACAAGGTTTTGGAAAATACTGTTAAATTATCTAAGCTTCAAAGTCCTCCTTTGTACAATTTGAGTCTGGATCACACGTCCTCTATTTCTTCTCCTAACCCCAATTTATTATCATATTTTATAAGAATTCCTGCTGTATTCTTCAGTTACTGTTTTCTTCCCCTTCGTTGTAAAGATGCAATTACTTTAAGAGTGAACTATTTTTTCTTGAATTAATTTGGTACAATTGGATGGTCTTTTAAGTGTGTAGGTCACATGCAACTTGAAAACTCTTTATTTTGCATTCTTATAATTAGTGTCAAAGACTATGAAAAAGAACTTGCCTTGAAATAGGAACTAGTGCCATTTTGCATTTTAGTAACACAACTCTTTTTTAAATTAAAAAAAAATTTAAACTTTTATTGGAGTATAGTTTATTTACAATGTTGAGTAACACATTACCGCTCTTGGCACAGGTAGTCTAGTTCAAATGAGTAAACCTGAATCAATACTATATGTATTACCTTAACCACACAATTTAATATTTTAGTGAAATAGTAAGTCTAGTACTCAAAGAAGTCAGTATTACATCCTACTGAAAGTGTCTGGGTTACAGCTTTTATTAAAGTGAGCATTATCCATCAGTTCTTTCAGGAGTGATAATACTTGAGATGCCTGAAGACAGGTCAGTATGACTGTACATTAATTGCCATACTTTTCCCTGACATGCAATTATCTAAGGCTTATATTATTTATTATATTTTTGTAGATAAATGCAAATCAAATGCACATTTATAATACACAAATAGTATTAAAACTTTAATTAGGCAGCATCCTTATATTTAAACAGAGAACTATTTCCAGAAATAATTTTATCCAGGTGTTTTCTGTCTATCAACTATCAGTTTAGGGGGAAGAAAGTTTACATCCACTATTTCAGTTCCTCAAGTTTCCCAGCTGCAAGGATCTATTTGTCTCAGGTGCAGCTACTCTGCCCTAGAAGATATTTAAATAGTCAATTGATATAAACTTGTATTTTGAAACTCAAATGATATGTTTTATAGTTTACTGAACATCACTCTCTGATATATTTTATGGGAATGGAATGGAGATTGTAAGGAAGACTGGCCCATAAAGTCCCTTAGGAAATACCTGTTCCCCAAGCCTCAGAGGCTGGAGAGGGTGTTGTAAAAATAGGCATGTCTGCTCTTATGTCCATAACGATCTTCTGTTCGCATGAGTTCTACCTGCCCTGCTCTCAGAAATTTTATGGTCTCTCGCTATTCTCTTGTGAAAATTAGGAGAGGAGCATTTTGTCACCCAGCTTTGACAGAACACCTCAACAGTATAGAAAAACGTAGTTATTTAAAATGCATCTGTGTATATCACATTTCACAATAGATAGTTCAGAATTCAGCACTTGGTTTGAATGTTTGTGCAGCAAATCAGATTTTCCTTCCACTAGAGGGCTTAGCCACGTGAAAGACTTTTTTTTTTTTTTTCTTTTGCGGTATCCGGGCCTCTCACTGTTGTGGCCTCTCCCGTTGCGGAGCACAGGCTCTGGACACGCAGGCTCAGCGGCCATGGCTCACGGGCCCAGCCGCTCCGCGGCATGTGGGATCTTCCCGGACCGGGGCACGAACCCGTGTCCCCTGCATCGGCAGGCGGACTCTCAACCACTGCGCCACCAGGGAAGCCCATGAAAGACGTTTATATCAACACCCTTTGTAAAATGAGGAGTCATTTTTCATTCTACTTTATTCTAAATCAGCAGTTCTCAAACAGGGACATGGCAATGTCTGGAGACACTTTGGGTTGTTACAGGCTAGGGTAGAAGTACTCCTAGAGCCTAGTGGACAGAAGCCAGAGAGGCCACTGTGCCCTGGAGGCCACAAGGCACAGGCCAGCCCCCAGCCACAGGGAATATACGGCCAGGATGTCAGTCGTGCTCACTTTGAGGAACCCAGTCCTAAGTATATCTACTTTTCAAGTTAATGTATGTGTATCAACTGTTATCGAATAGGACATTGTGTAACTTTTCATGTTGAAGTAATTATAAATTCAACAGGAAGTTTAAAAAGTACAGAAAGAGCCTGTGTACCCGTCACTCAACTTTCCCAAGACGATAATGACTTAGGTGCTTATAGGACAACATCAAGACCAGAAACTGACAGTGACATCATCTACAGATTTCACCAGGTTTCACATGTACTTTGTGTGTGTGTGTTTCTGTGAAATCTTTTCACCTGTATTTTACCACCACCATCAAAATGCAGAGCTGTTTCATTACTACCAACGGAAAACTGCTAGGTAGTTGCACCATCACCCTCACTGGCTCTAATTTTTATCAGCCTCTACTCTATCTTCCATCTCTGTAATTTTGTCATTTCCAGAATGTTATATAAATGAAAGCATACGCTTTGTAACCTTTTGAGATTGGCTTTTTGAAAGGGTACAAGTACTTTTGAAAATAAGAAACGAATATTATGTCAGACACTTGACCTGAATTTTCCCATTAAAATTTCACAAGTCTCCCTATATGAATTAGGAATTGTTTTTGACTCTGAGTCATGAAAAACAGAAAACAGTGGCTTATAAAACTAAGGATTTTTTTATGTGATGAAAAATGTGGATATAGATGTTTTAAGATTAAGTTGTCTTCACATGATTTCTGGGCTCTTTCTGGCATTTTTCTCTGCTTGCCTAACAGTTGGCTTTCAGTCTGACCTGTATGAGAAAGCTGCCACCGCAGCTGCGTTCTCTCTCGGAAGGAAGAGGGAGACAGAGTGGGACAGTCTTGCCCCTGTAGAAGCCTTTCTGAGAAGCCTCACCCAAGTTCCACCTACATGTCTTTGACAAAGATCACCCCCAGTTGAGAGAGGTCCTTGGAAATGTGGCTGTTTAGCATGTTGCCACTCGAAAGCAGGGATCAGGTAATTAAGGAACACAAGGTAACAGCATTATGTAGACAACTAGAGTTGTCTGCCACAAACCCTATAAATCAGTTTTACAGCTGAAGAAACTGAGTGTGAGAAAGGTTGACATTGAAGGTGATCCAGTTAGTAAGGGGTAATTTGTCTTTGAAGCCAGCTCTGAATAATTCCCAACCCATACTTTCAGTCACTCTGCTGCACAGTTTTCCATTGGTCTGGGGTGGGGAGTTCCCCGCTGAGAAGTGGGTGAGATTAGATAGTGGAAACTGGAAGATAAGGGACCTATATTAGCCTGGTTTCCGGATAAACAGAACCAGTAAGATGTGTGCATGTGCACGCGCGTGCACGTGTGTGTGTGTGTGTGTGTGTGTGAGAGAGAGAGAGAGAGAGAGAGAGAGAGAGAGATGAGATGAGATTTATTATAGCAATTGGCTCATGCATCTGTGGAAACTAACATGTCCCACAATTTGCTGACTGCAACCCAGGAAAGCCAGTGACACGAGGTCAGGAGACCAGCGTCACATCTCAAGCTGTCAGGCAGAGAGGGAATTCAACCTTCCCCCACCTTTTTGTTCTACTTGGTCCCTCAGTAGGTTGGATACTGCTGCTATATTGGGGAGGGCAGTCGGCTTTCCTCAGTTTACCTATTCAGATGCCAGAGACACCCTCACAAACACACCCAGGAAAAATGTCTAACCAGATACCTGGGCACCCTGTGGGCCAGTCAAGTTGAAAGGTAAAACTACCCACCATAGGGCCGATTTCCAGGGCCGGAAAAGCAGTCTCCTTGGAGGTGCCTAGGGGCCTCTTTCTAACAAAGGAAAACATAATGCAAGAGGCATGCAAAGCAGTAAAAGTGCACATTAATCTTCAAGGTCCACCTGGATGAAGTCACATATATGTAGACATGTAGTTCACTACTCAGGGCAAGAATCACTTGCCTTCTCACCTCATTTCTGTTTCCTTTTAGGTGAGGGTGGTCTGGACCTACTATGTGCTCCAAAAACTTCTTACTGACTAGTGAATAATGTTTGGTCCTCATGAGGTAGAAGCTCACGGGCACTCTGAATGTGCCTGTACCAGGCAGAAGACACAAAATATTGATGGGAGGCCCCTTGGAAGAATTAAGTCTGTCATCTGTGAGATAGCACACTGCTTTAGAATGAACACAGGACAGTGATTCATTGGTGGCACTCTGGGGCCCTTACTGTTCATAGGAGTTTAGTTTGAGTGTCTTATGTCTGACACTTGGTCCAGAGAGCAAAGTCTACAGAATAACCAGTCTTTAGCAATATATCTGACGTATATAAACTGTGTGGGAAGCTTAACCACTTATAACTTAAAATATACTTACTATTGGAGAGGGCTTTATTTCTCTCGACTCACACAAAATTTGGAGTGTCCATTTACACAAAAATTATGCTTTAGACATTTTCCCTCTCTGAAAGAATATGCCTCTTTCTATTTGCTTTTACTGTGATAGCTTTATATTATAAGACAATTCATATTCTATCGAGAATTTAGGATGGGAAAACTGTTTATTCTTATGATTGCTAGAGAAATGTCAAAAATCCTGCACAGGACTATTATCTATAAGTTAAATACCAGCTTGCTGCTTTCAACTTCCAAAGTGAGAATGTAGGTTATTTTCTTAACCTGAATCGATGACTAAGCATTTTGATGGCTCCTTGAAGCTATATACCCAGGTTACTAATTGTTTGATTTGGGGTAAGTTATTTAAGCTGTATAATGTGTTTGTACATCCATAGAGACGGGCTGGTTCTACCATTTTGAAAGAATTGTTGTCAAGTTTAAAACAATATATGTGGAGTGACTGGGACGTGCCCCATGTGTTTGTTCTGTTACGGAAACCAAGATGGTGGCACTTCCTATTGGAGGGTCTGTGACCTTGGGCACTGCTGATGCAATCTCTGCATTAACTTAGTGGTAAACAGCCAAGGATGACATTAGAAATTCTTGTAGTGTATTTTTCCCATTCATTTCCTCTAAAAAGTATTTTTTAACATATAGATGTTAAAATCCTTATGGGTCCTAAGAAACTGAGTAAATAGAGCATCATTTAATTCCATTGAATGCTGCCATGATAAGATTGATAGAATGTCAGGAAGGAGGCTTGGAGGTTGCAATGCGCACCCTAGTGACAGGCTTCTTCCTCTGCTGCCTGAACTGTCAAGAAAGGCAATGGCTTCCACCAGGATTTTCAGAGTAAAATCAATGGCATGATACAGCAAGTCTTATCACCAAGGATAGCCCTCTATATCCCACTGTCAGGTACAGTATAGCTCAGCTTGTAAATTTTTGTGAACTCAGTGCATGGGATAGTACTATGGTTACCTTGAAATTAAATCCACTGTAGAATCATGATCCTTATCCTAATTCCCAGAGTGCTTTTGAAACTCTGCCCTTCTCACTGAAAATGCTAATTCCCTTTTAACCTGATCTGCTGCTTTGAAAGTTCCTGAGTGCTCTTCAGGCTCTCAGTATACAGGAACTCAGTCTCGCCCAAAGAAGGTCAAGTTCTGGATGGTTTCTGACAGGCGGAGTCCCAGGCAGACCAGAAAACCGTACTACTACAGGACTGAAGACTCACTGTGAATAGCTTGTGATTGATATGTATGTGATGCTGTAAATTTGGGCTTAAAAATGAGATATTCAGAAACAGTGAGATACTACTGCACACCTAATTAGAATGGCTAAAATCCAGAATCTTGATAACACCAAATGCCAGTGAGGATGTGGAGCAGAGGAAACTCTCGTTCCTTGTTGGCATGGGTGCAGAACTGTGCGGCCACTTCGGAAGATAGCTGGGCAGTCTCTTATAAAACTAAATGTACTCTTACCATATAATCCAGGAGTCACACTTGTTGGATTTACCCAAAGAAGTGGAGAACTTACGTCCACGCACAAACATGCACACAGATGTTTATAGCAGCTATGTTCATAGCTGCCAAAACTTAGAAGCAACCAAGATGCCCTTCTGTAGGTGGATGGATAAGTAAATTGTGGTACATCTGGACAATGAAATATTATTTAGCACTAAAAAGAAATGAGCGAAAAGGAAGAAAAAAAAAAGAAATGAGCTATTAAGTCATGAAAAGACACAGAGGAAACTAAAATGCATAATACTAAGTGAAAAAGCCAATCTGAAAAGGCTACATACTGTATGATTCTAACTGTGTGACATTCTTGAAAAGTAATGCTAGAGACAATATAAAAATGAGTGGCCGTCGGGGTTGGGGGAGGGGAGGAGGGGTGACCAGGTGGAGCACAGAGGATTTTAAGGGCAGCGAAGCGACTCTGTGGGATGCTGTAATGGTGGACGCATGTTAGTATCCATTTGTCCAAACCCATAGGATGTGCAACGCCAAGAGGGAACCTTAGTGTAAACTGTGGACTGTCAGTGATAATGATGCGTCAGTTGGTCCATCACCTGGGACACGTGTACCATCCGGTGGGGATGTTGATAAGGTGGGAGGCCGTGCATGGTTGGGGGTAGGGAGTGTATGGGAGCTCTCTAAAGAGAATAAAGTCTTACTAAAAATAAATAAATGAAAAGGAGAATATTTCATAACACATGAACATTATATAAAAATCAAATTTCAATATCTATAAATAAAACTTTATTAGAAATCAAAAAAATGAGATATTCACTGTAGTTAGCTTTTTAGTTAGAGTTCTATGCAGCATGGACCAAGCAGAAACATTCACACGTTGGAGCAGAAATAAAATCCTCGCTGATACTCACACATTGTCATTTCCCTAGAGCACCCAATGAGTACACAGCTATGTATTTTTAGGAACTTTTTTGCATTAAATAATACTGAGTTTACTAATTTTTTTATCTCTATCAAAAATTAGTTTATAAACACAATAATATTTTATTTAATAATTTTTTGTTTAAGTTGATTTATTATACTGTGTTAGTTTCAGGTGTACAGCTTCAGATTCTTTTACATTATAGGATATATATTATATATATATTACAAGATATTGAATACAGTTCCCTGTGCTAGACAGTAAATCCTTGTTTATCTATTAAATACAATGATACTGAAATTAAAATGAAGTTGTAAAGGTTAAGCAAAATAATAGCATTCATTAAGAGATATCTGAACACTGGTGACTTGGCTTTCACCTTAGAAGTCATGTGTTTTGTATGTGCATGTGTGTCTGTTTGTGTGTGTATTACACTGCCTTTCTGAGCTCCCTTCCACAACTGGGCAATTTGGACTGTAAGTGACTTACTCTCTCTGAGGCTTTAGTTCTATATCGGGGGTATAAGCATGTGGATTTCTAATCAAAAGGTCTCTTTCACCCCAAAATTCTATACCATGTACTCTCTAAGTGAGAATGTGGTGTTACAGTAGGACAGAATAATTTTGGTAAAGCAAAAGTAATTATAGGAATATGTTACTACTAACCAGGATTTATTTCAGATACTGTATGGTAGACATTTTTTATCTCATTTAAATCTATAATATGCAGGAAAATTATGGACACACTTATATTTGGTTATAAGTAGCCCATACTCTATTTTGAGGTCAGCCAAGGAAGATAATTCTCTCCATGTTTAGAAAGAATTTATAGAGATGACTATAATATTGGATGTAGAGTCAGAGACTTGAATTCACTTTTTGTTTCTCATTATGAAGATCAAAGACTGTCTTACTCAAAGGGTTGTAGCAAAAATTAAACAGCATGCACTTGAAGAGCCTGTGAGCTCTTCATATGAAGTGTTCACTATAACAAACTTCTCTTGTGTCCTAGGATGGGTAGTACCACAAGTGCTATGGAGTTTTCTGGAGAGATGTAACCTCACTGTGGACTCTCTATAGCCTAAGGGTTATGTATGAAAACATTTAGTTGGATAGATGGGGCATTATTGAATATGCAGCACCCTTGAATACAAATACCCAAGACACAAAATATGTTTAGATCTCTGAAACATTTTTCCTCTCTAAGGCATGTAATTAATTTCTTAGAAGACATTCTGAAAATGAAGTTAAAACAAAAACAAAAATGAAAAAAATAATACTGTTAGTTTGACTATTTGGAAGCATTAATGTTTATTATTTAGTTGAGACAGGAGTTCATTACTCATGTACTATATTGCTAATAGCTGGTTATGTGTGTGTGTGTGTGTGTGTGTGTGTGTGTGTGTGTGTATTGTTCATTTTACCATTCAAGAACTAACTAGGGCATTTATAGGGCTTCCCTGGTGGCGCAGTGGTTGAGAGTCCGCCTGCTGATGCAGGGGACACGGGTTCATGACCCGGTCTGTGAGCCATGGCCGCTGGGCCTGCGTGTCCAGAGCCTGTGCTCCGCAACAGGAGAGGCCACAACAGTGAGAGGCCCGCATACCGCAAGGAAGAAAAGAGAAAAAAAAAAAAAAGGAACTAACTGGGGCATTTATGTCTTCAACTTGATCCAGATGCTATTGGTATTTAAAATAAGGATGATATTTACATCAATCTGCACACTTACCTGTACCATATAACTCAGGTTCTTATGCAACACAGACATTTAAGGAACCCTGCATATTTAAACTTCCAGTGTTGTTTTTTTTGTCACTTTCTGGGAAGAGCCCTTACTTTCCTATCATTATCAAGGTCACATCTTTGAAGACTATTCACATGACTTTGAAGGATATAATAGAATATCATTAAAGCATTAAAATAGATTCTAGGGCTTCCCTGGTGGCGCAGCGGTTGGGAGTCCGCCTGCCGATGCAGGGGACATGGGTTCGTGCCCTGGTCCGGGAAGATCCCACGTGCCGCGGAGCGGCTGGGCCCGTGAGCCATGGCCGCTGAGCCTGCCCGTCCGGAGCCTGTGCTCCCCGACGGGAGAGGCCACAACAGTGGGAGGCTCACACACCGCAAAAAAAAAAAAAAAAAAAAAAAAAAGATTCTAGTTGTTCAACTTCCTTTTCTGAAATTTTTGTGACACTAAAGTGGATGAAAAACTTTGAAATTTAAGCCTGAGTTTCCCTTCATCGTTTCGACTTTTTCTCTTTCAGTATCCTTTCACAGGACTGTAGATTTTATTTTTCAATAAATTAGAGGGTCATTGTAAAAACTTCCAAAAATTCTGTTAGTACAAATAATATATTACAGATATAAATAAGGTGTGGTCTTATTTATAGGAAGATAAGCCCTTCTCAGGATAGGAAATAATCATAATTTAGGACAATACTATACTTGCAAGACTTAGAATAGAAATGCATTGAAGAGAATTATTGCTTGCTGAGCACCTACTGTGTGTTATATGTCTTATATTTCCACATTTCTTCTCTGTTAACAATCCTACAACATTTCACAGATGAGGAACTTGTGAAGATTAGAGATCTTTTAGTCATTCTTTTAGTTCAGCCTAACTTTAATATATAAATATCAGAGTAGAATCATGTCGTTCTGGGTTACATGTCAGCTGTGTGTTAGGTGGACACCCAGCCAGCTGACAAGGGGTGATAAAGTCCATTGATGTTGTCTAAGCAGAGAATAACTTTGCAACTATTTGTGAAAAACTAAGATGGCTAAAGATGGTAACTTGCATACGAAGTGTGGTCAAGAAATAAATTTACTTATTCAAGAGAAGCTATAAATCATGCTTATTTGTAGATTAATGACTTTGGTTCTGATTTACTTTCCCTGGGCTGTTGCATTCAAGTGCTTTTGTGTCTTGCTCATCCCCTAGCTATTAAATTATCACAGAAGGTATCCTAAGAGATAATCATTGAGTTTAAAATTAAGGGACGTTTAGCCTGTTAAACATATATATATATATATATTTTTTTTTTTTTTTTTTTTTTGCGGTACGCGGGCCTCTCACTGCTGTGGCCTCTCCCGTTGCGGAGCACAGGCTCTGGACGCACAGGCTCAGCAGCCATGGCTCACGGGCCCAGCTGCTCCGTGGCATGTGGGATCTTCCCGGACCGGGGCATGAACCCGTGTCCCCTGCATCGTCAGGCGGACTCTCAACCACTGCGCCACCAGGGAAGCCCAACATATATGTTTTTATTTTTAATTTTGTTACCCAAATATTTGTACAGGGCACAGTAAAGCACAGTTTGGTTTTAAAAGCATTCTTTATATGTTGCAATAGAAACAAAGGTTAGCCTGCAAATGGTTTAAAAACAAATAGTTTATCTTTCAATTTAAAAATGTTATATCATATTCTCAGTTTGAAACAAAATAAAGGAAAAATGTGAGGAAATGCAATAGCTCTTCCCATAAGTGTTTTATGGATTCATTGTAAGTGTTACAGCTATATTGTTACTAGTAGGAGTGGACATGTAAATGACATTTATCAGGTTGATTTATCTAAAATGTTCATGGTGTCTATTTCTATCCAATAATTAATTCTAGCAAACAGAACACGTAATGAAGTGCTCAGTTCCAGAGCCCTCACAGGAGTTTGAGAATCACACCAACAGCTTATTTAAATTATTCTTTGGGGCATGATTAGTTGTTTCTCATTTGTTTCATTTGTGTCTTCCTTTCATTTTTGATATCCTACGTTAACTCCAAATTCTGAATTATTTTGAAATATTGTACTGTTGCCTTCTAATTGACTCTTACATGGAATATTGCATTTTACTTTTTGGAAATCATTGATCCTTACCTTTTTAGTCATTTTTCAGAGTCCTTTCTTGAATCTGTCAATGACATTTAACAAAGACAATATTGTTTCCACATGCTGTCATTATATATACACGCGCGTGCGCGCGCGTGCGCGCGCGTGCGCGCGCACACACACACACACACACACACACTTGTGTATCTTCCATCTACAGTCTAATAGCATCTGAAATGTCTGTGATTAAATGGTCATTTCCTACATGTTGCTAATCTGCAGCCCCACATTTTAAGCTCCAGAAGAATTTACAACTATCCTCAGCTGTTGGCTGAATTAAATAATTTTATTTTAAATGGTTTTTCTTTTATTTAAAAAGGACATATATATACATTTACAAAAATTGAAAGAGTACGAAAAAGTAGAAAAAAAGGAGTCAGTCATTGGTCCATAATCCACTGATAACCATGCAGCATTTTGGTGTATTTTTATCCTTTTTCTCCCTAGAAATAGGTAAGTTCATATTGTTTTATAGTATGAGCTATAGTTATCTTGTTTTATAGTTATAATCACGATTTCTAAACATTTCTAAACATTTGAGTCTGGTGGTAAACCTTGTTGAGGTAAAGAATTTTCTAGATTTGTTCCTTCCATTCACCTACCTATGTATGTGTTCATAAATTGTGGAAGGAGCATCAGCCTGTCCATATTATTTTATATTTGTTGATAATGTTAGGTGTGAGGTTTCTCTTCAGAACATCTTGGATGACAAAAGATTTTCGTTCTCAAAGTTCTACAAGGAATTTTACCCATTATTTTATATTTCAAATTCCCTACTCTTGAATTCTTAATTCTGATTAATCTTTCAACTTTAGTTATATCATCAAAAATTCTGTAATTTCTTTTAATTATCACATTTTTCCTCTGAGCCTTTACGTATAAGGGAATGCCTTTATCTTTACAAGTAGGAAATTACCTTGGCTAGCTTAAAATTATTTTCAGAAAAGCACTTTCCCTAAAAACATGTATGTAATATTACTTTCATAGTCTAAATTTAGTATTGCAGAGGGCAGAGATAAAAAATGAGTCTTTTCCCCCTGCTCAGGTATTTGTATGACATTGACATCTGAGATTGTATGTATTTTACATCGAACTATATTGACATGCAAATCTCATTAGTGATTTTAAGTGAATGTGTGGATTGGAACTAGAGGACAATTTGGTTTGGATACTGAGGTCTTTTTATCAACCTAGTAAAAAAAAATAATTGTTTTTAATAATATTACAATTGTTCTACTTTCCTCTTTTAATTTTACTTTGATTCTCTGTCCTCTGCCCATCTTACCCATCCTCTTCTTTCCTTCTTTTTTCCCCTTTTTTCTTATAATTTAAACACATTGCATCTTTTCAAGTGTTCCACCTAATCACAGATTTTATTCACTCTCCTGTCAATTCTGAGAGAAGAAAGGCAGTCAAACATCTTACAGTGATCACAGAACGGGGTAGACATAAAGATAATCAGCCATGGCCCTAGTGGCCGGGTCACATCCATGGCCAAATTCCTCTGCTAGAGGACAGAGGCTACCCAGTTCCCAGAACCCCAAGTCCAGTATCCACTTGGCTTGATGGTACACCAGCTTCTGTTCTGCCCAGAGACCATCTCACAGGTCCTGTGTTCTATGCCTTCGCCCTCATCAATCCAGAGACATCCTCTCCAACTTTGATTGAGTCTCTGTGGCTCTTAACTAGGCAAAACCCACCTCATTAGGTTTGAGTCTCATAGTGATGTTATGAGGGAAATAGAATAGATACTGTTGGCTTTTTACAGCAACTCCAGTAAGTAACAGGAGGTGCTCACTTGAACCAGCTAGACTAGTATGAAAACTAGTCTAGAATCCAGGACTTCTGACATCCCAATCTTTTTTTTCTCCCCATTATACTAAGCTGTCCAGTAACTTTGAAGAAAACTATCCATCTTACGTGTTGACCTTCCTCAAATTATTTATAATCCCAGTGCCTGACATTTATGAGAACTCAATAACTATAAACGACTGGTGAATAAATCTTATGTTTTTCAAATGTTGCAGATTGTCCCTTTCCAGAAGAGTTATATTCAAGTTTGTAGGCAATGTTAATGGTTGAGAACATGGACTTTGAGGTCAAAATGCCTAGATTCAAATTCTTGTCCCTTCCCTTGCTAGCTGTGAGACCTTTTGAATGTAAATAGACCCTCTATAATGTAGTTTACTCCCTGTAAAGTGGGAGATTCTAATAGGATCTTCTTCATGGGCTTGTTGAGAAGATTGAATACATTACTAATTCTAAGCATGTATAATAGAACAGTGAATGTTACCCTGTAGGCATGGCTCCATTGCTTGCTATTGTTTATTACTATAATTTTATTCTTCCGTTAAAACCAAACATTAATAATTTCAGAGCGTGCCCTGAGATGTTCATCTTCTCCACAATTTATTCTACTTTTGTTTTCCTGTGTACAATAAGCCTTTTCAATGCCAAGGGTAATGACACACTTAACATATGTGTTAAAAATATTTGCAAAGTGAGCTGGGGGAAAACATACACATGGATTAGTGAATACTTAATAAAATTCTTATTTTGTCTTAGAGTCCCAAGTTAGCCAGATTGGTCCATACTCCCCCAGCAGCCTGCCAAGTTCATGGGCCACAGTAACACGTTAGTTAGCCAGGTTGGTCCATACTCCCCCAGCAGCCTGCCAAGTTCATGGGCCACAGTAACACGTTTAAAATTGGAAACATTCTAAATGCCTTAAACCAATCATGGAAGAGCATGATCTGCTTTTTCTCCCTCCACACATATTGTGCACCAGTGTCTTTCTCTTTCAGTGATATTTCTGAGCAAAGCTGAAAATAATTATCTATTCCTCTCCTGCAAGTTTCTATTTAACTAATACATGGTGAAGTTCTAAACCCCACCAGAATTACAGAAGCCATAATGAGTTTTAGTTTTCCTTAATCTTGCACAGTGTTGATCTGTACCTGCTGAAAATGGACTGAACAGAGTCCCAGAATCAGCTCGTGTACTGTTACTTACACCCCTTATTCCAGGAAAACCCAGACATGTTAATCTTATTTATATTAAGGACAAATAGGATTGTCAAATGTACTTGACATTTAATTTCCTCAAATCTTTAAAATCACATAAGAAATAGGATTTTCACAACTCCTTGATTCTTGACATCTATTAAAATGGATGTAACATTGAAGGCATTGATTTTTTTAAATGTGTAAAACTTTTATTTATTAGCTATATTATTATTTTGGAAAGGTAGATGTTGAATATAATTGGTATTTAACAAATTCAGCTAAATCTTAGGTATCAATTTTAGGATAAAATTGTATCTTAAAAGGTGCTTTTGTATATTCAAATAGTGTTTATCAATTTAAATGAATTTATTTGGTCGATGTATAGCATAGGCAAATAAACAACCAAAAAAACCACGATGATAAAACCCCATAATGTGTTTCTCTTATTTTTTTCAAAAGGTATTAGAAATTGCCAGGACTGTGTTGTTTATAATACAGTACATTCCTAGTGTAAGTTACAGTTTAATCGCAAAAGGATCGTGTGTGACATATATTAATAGAAGACAATAATTTTAGCTAAAAAATGTATGTGTTCAACTTCTAGATGATACTAAGAAAAGAGAATTAGACACGTGAGAAAATAAATGATATGAAAGCTAGCTGGTGATATGTATGACTAGTCATGAAAAAAGTAATGAATCAAATGAAAAGAAACACATTTAAACAGAATATGAGGCTTTTCCTCCAACTGTGCCATGTGATTTATTCATGAAACATTACTTTTAAGTGATTATCATTTACACCACTTGTGTTAATTTCAGAAAAAGTTCAGATGTTTATTTGAATATATTTGTCCATTTCAATTATCTTACAATTACAATAGTCATAAAGTTTACTACCTATGCAGTTTAGTAAGTAACTGATATATTGATAGAAGTAGAAGAAAGTTTCTCATGTATTAGATGGGTAAAGCAATGAAATTTAAGAAAATATTTTCTGTGTTATAATTTTACATTTTCTAGAACTCAGAGATCTCCTACATACAATTTCTAACCTAGGGCTGGAAATGAGTGGGTTGAATTTCAGTGGCCATAGGTTTTGAGGTACATATTATTTTTTGCCTATTCTCCTTAAACTGCTTCAGTAAATTTCTAATCATTTCTCAAAATTCTATGGTGTGTGTCACCCAATGTTATGCTAGTAAGCAGGCAGATTTGCAGGATTTGCCAAGTCCATGGCCTAAATATTCACACCATAGATGATTTCAACTATTAATGGTTTAAAACCTACCTTGCAAAATTTCTGAATTTAATAATTGGCTCTCAAAAGTTGATACAAGCCAACTCCAGCACACCCCTGAAATTTTAATATTTTCTTAGGTAGGTGGACTAACTTTATTATTTATTTATTTTTAAAGATTTATCTTTTTAAAAATTTACAGTGTAAAATGAATTTCACATTATGAGTTTGTCTTGAATGGTTTATATATTTTATTGATCAATTTCTATCCTTTTAAAAATGTATATTTTATTTGCAATAATACATATAATATATTTTATAAATTCCTGCCCCTGCTTATTTACATTGTCCTTTTCCACCCCTCAGAGGCAACTACTTTTAATTCAGTTAGCTCTTCTTTTTTTGGTTTATACTTCACATTTTATTGGGGTATAGTTGATTTACAATATTATATTAGTTTCAGGTGTACATCACAGTGATTCAAAACATTTATATAGATTATACTCCATTCTAGTTATTATAAAATATTGGCTCTATTCCCTGTGCTGTACAATGTATTCTTGTAGCTTATTTATTTTATACATAGTAGTTTGTCCCTCTCAATCCCCTACCCTACTTTACCCCTCCCCGCCTCCCTCTCCCCACTGGTAACCACTAGTTTGTTCTTTGTATCTGTTAATCTATTTACTTTTTGCTATATTCACTAGTTTGTTTTAATTTTTGGATTCCATATGTAAGTGATAACATACAATATTTGTCTTTCTCTGACTCATTTCATATATTATAATACCTTCAGCTCCATCTATGTGGCTGCAATCAGCAAAATTTCATTCTTTTTGTGGATGAGTAATATTTCACTGTATATATATGTACCACATCTTCTTTATCCATCTGTCTGTTGATGGAAACTTAGGTTGCTTCCATACTTTGGCTATTCTAAATAATGATGCTCTGAACGTTAGGGTACATGTATCTTTTCACATTTGTGGGTTTTTTTTCTTCACATATATGCCCAGGAGTGGAATTGTTGGATTATATGGTAGTTTAATTTTGTTTGTTTTTGAAGGAACTTCCATACCGTTTTTCTTAGTGGCTGTATCGATTTACATTCAAAGTGGGCTAACTTTAATACTTGCCTAGATTACTGTCCAATTTAGCCCAGGCAAGTTAAAATGATTCCAGAATTATTCAATTGCTGAGTGGTTTTCTCCAATGAGATCTGTCCTAGGGTGAGAATGTGTGGGAAAACTCTAACAGGGAATAAATTCTGTTTCTCCAAGTGTTAGAATCCTATCCCTGAACTAACCCTGTGATAGGTTGACCTGAGTCTGATCCTGCAGTATCACACATACCATTACGATTGTGGTGATGAAAAGGGTGTTGGTAGGAAGGAATTAACTCTGACAAAATGATATGGAATCATGTTGGGATTTTGGTTTTATTTAGCTAAACTTAGGTAATAATTCTCTTGATGCCATTGCTTTCTATGATCATGCTGTAAACAGAGTGTAAGTTTCTTGGGTTGATTTATTCCTACCCTTATCTACTGTTTGGTCAGAATGAAGTACGTTTTCCACATTATTTTATAATGTGTTTTCACACGCACTTAAATGACAAGGCTGAGAATGATGATGGTCTAGATATTTCAGGCATTGGATTGCAGGGATGTGTAGCTACAGTCGAGACCAACCACTTTTGCCCTTCCCATGTTGATTATGGTGGCCATAAGAAAAATCCTCAAATTCTTCAACTTGCAACATGGGTGAACAACAGTTACTTTTGCATGTTGACTAACCGTTATAGAATTGATGCTGAGGATAGAATGAGAAGACCCTGGAAGCACTGTCACTATGGTCTCTCCTCTCTCTATTGATGGCGGAAGGGTGTTCCATCAGGATCATTCAGTGGGAGCTGTCTGTGAGTGCATGGCTGAAGGCAAGGTGGGCATGGCATGGGTACATGTTTGCCAGACACCCCAGGCTGTCCGAGAGGGGATGCATGATTTATCAGCTGGTGTGCAGCACCTGAAGAGTAGCAATAGCAGGAGAGAGATCATGCATCGGCCAAAAATACACAATAGCTGCAATGTGCTGAGAATGTCTTCATCCTGCTCATGGCTTGATTAGAAACAGAAAGAGGACCTAAGAAAGCCATTGTCGCTTCGGTTCCTTCCAACGAGAGAATGTCCTCAGGAAGGTGCTGAGGAGATTGAGGTGGGCCTCCTGTCTGCTGAGGAGACTGAGTGATTATCTCCAGGAACTAAAGAACAGGAGCCTCCCTGGGAGAAATGTGTATGATTATAAGGAAATTACTTTCTGTACCATAAAAAGAAGGCATGGATTAGAATCTGCTCCCTGATCAGCACCCTTATTCATGTCATTTACTCTTACCCTCTCATTATCTCTTATTTTCTGGCCTGAATTATTCTGTAGTTACAACCTTTGTGTGTTTTTCCATATTTTTATACTCCAGGGTTTTCTCATTAAATCTGTGATGCTGTTCTCTTATTTTGTAATTTATTCTTATAATTGAAATCTTGTTCTCTGTGTCCCTTGTGTGCTTGGGGAAGTTATGATCTGTCAGGAGAACCAACACATGAAATGTGGAAGCAGTCCATGTAGGCATCCAAGTTTCTGTATTTTGTGGTCGTTGTGACATACTGACAGGTAGACTGTCTTAGATGAGGGTGACCCAGCAGTACATCTTACCCTGTGTTTTCTAGGACACTGGATATGGTCAGGAACATCACTTCCAGTCCCAATGTATTCATAAATTCATGACCAGATGTAGGATCCAAAAAGAAGTGAAATTGGATAAGTCTATAACCAAGAGAACTGTCCTGTCACCAATATCACAGTCCGTTTCCTGTGCAAATTCTATTAACTTTATGTTTGATTAACATGTGGTGTTTAATGCTAAGGCAAGGTTGTCAAGGATGGATTTCGTTACTGCAGTTGCCTCAGCAACATAAAGAAGATCTTTTCCTGAATCAGCCTCCAAATGCCAAAATAAGGCTCTGACCTGCATCAAATTTACTACTAGAGCATCTAAGAGGAAACTATCTAAAGTTTCTTCATCCACTTGATCAAAAATAACTGTAATGAGTAATTTATCTTCATGGAATTCATGTTTTTGTTGGAAAGTCTTAACTTTGAAAAAAAAGCATGGAATGAATGTTTGTTATATCAACATTTTGGGGTATGTTCCCCCCGTGCCATTATCCTGTGTTATTCTGCCAGAAGGGCAACTGACATGTTTGAGGCATTGTTCTGTGTTGGGTAAGTGCTAAGCACCCAACAAATGTTGCTTCATTTAATGTTTTCAAAGACCCTCGAAGATATTTGTTTTAAGGTTGAGGACCCTCAACTCAAGGATACTCCCCCGCCAACGCCATACTAAATAAGTAGTAGGATCTGCCTTCAAAACATGTCTGACTTCAAAGATGAGTTTTCTTTCTATTCTGTTCTCTCCCTATCTTCAAATGTATTTCTCTTTTTTGTGAATGGGGAGGGACAGGGGAAAGGCAGCAGTGGGTAAGGCCCTAGGTGTGCAGGCAGAGGAAGAAGGAAACGGGAAGTGGGACTTGGCCTCTGCTCTGGGTGAACCCGCTGGCATCCGCCCCCACCAGCAGGCCATGTCAACCAGCCTTCTCTTTCAGGGGAAAATATGCTCTCTCCTAATTAATTCACTTTTCTTAATCCTCACCAATATTTAAATAACTTAGAGGGGGGAAATGGACACATAACTTGTATTTGCTCATTAGAAAGATGCATTTGTAATTCTTTTTCACACACTTAAGGTGTCTGTGTGTTGGAGAGTGCGGAACTCTGACCATTGAATGAATTCTTGAGAAGCTGGTAGCTGTGTACTTGAAGACAATCCATATGTTTTCTTTCATTAAATTGCAACCTTCTAGATTCTAATAGTGCCTTCCCCAACTTAGATAAATAATACCCACCGCACATCTTTGAACATACAGGCAGAATTCATAAGAAAAAATGACAACTAGTAGATAAACCGAGAGACAGTCTTAGTATCACCAAAATGTTTCTCTGAGAAAATGGTCTTGAATTTTGTTCAATAACAGTGGGTTACTTTTCTTATGATAATATTGACTTGGCTAATAAAACTTAATCGTGGATTGTAAAATGCTTTAGTTTAACTCTAGGTGGGGGAAAGGCTTAAAAAATAATATGCAGTCACCGAAAATGTTTTAATCTCTTTTAATCACCGTGTGTTTCCATAAACAAGCCCAGATTGTATTTTTCACCTAATTGTCCTGATTTTCTTAACAATCAATTATTTCTTGATGTAGAAACTTTTGAGATTAGTTTGTTTACTGAACACTTACAATGAATTCATTTTAAAAGATTTATTTATTTATTTATTTGTCTATATCGGGTCTTAGTTGTGGTGCGTGGGATCTTTCGTTGCAGTGCGTAGGCTTCTCACTAGTTGTGGCGCACGGGCTCCAGAGCATGCGCGCTTAGTAGCTGCGGTGCGTGGGCTTACTTGCCCTGCAGCATGTAGGATGTAGTTCCCTGGCCAGGGATCAAACTTGCATCCCCCTGCATTGGAAGGTGGATTCTTAACCACTGGACCACCAGGGAAGTTTCACAATAAATTCTTATAAGAACCCTCTTAGGCAGGAGTTACTTTTACCCCAATTTAAAGATGAGGAACGTGTCTTGCAGAGGTGAGGTGACAACTTGCCCAATGGCCAAGAGGTCGTGAGAGACAGAGCTGGGATTTGCATCTGGACATCCGCACTCAAGTCTGAGCTCCTGAGTACTACGGGTGGGAGTGCTTTGAGTTCTGAGAAATCTTTATCTTTTCTTGAACAAATGCCCTAAATTGTTCTTCACTAATGGTTGTTACTGGCCTGTGTTGTAGGTGCCCACAGCAGGGGTGATGACTGATGTACCTGCTTTCCATGGAGGGGGAAGGATTGGAGGGAAGACAGCCTGTAGAGGTTCACAGTCGAGTTTTCTTCTCTCTTTGCTCCAGATATAATACTGATTTTATTTGTTTTTAATATTAGTGGAAGATATTTACAACATCATAAAACTGGCAGAAATTTTTCTATAAAAGCTAAGCTGGAAATACAGTAAAACCTACTAAATAAGTGAATGAATAGATTAATAAATATAAAATTTTCTCAAACATCACACAATATATTTGTGTCTCATTTCACTGATCTGAGTCCCTTCATGCTTAGTTTTAACTTTAATAGTACTTTTAAAAAAGTTCTTAGTAATTAAATGAATAAGGAAAGAAATGTCCATTTTACTTCGAAGGAAAAATAGACTGTATAGGTTTGCTAATTTTTCCAAGATTTTGCAAACAGATTTCATGATGCTTTGTGACTGAGTTTGCCTCTAAACAACTTCAATAGTCATTTTTAACTGTGTAAATTCTGTTTATTCAATTTCTGTTCTTTTTCATGATAATATAATAATTATCATTCATGAAACTTTAATCGCCTGCCGAGTTCTGTGGGCACTTGGCATATATCATGTTTTTAAACAATCCTTACAGTATCCTAAGATGAAAGTATTTGTTATTAACCCTATATTATACGTAAGCAAAGTTATCTAAATTAATTAATGTCAGCACACATCACAATGGTGATGCCAAAATTTAAATTTAAATTAGTATCAAATATTTAATTGCTTGTTTATGTTTATTTTAGCTTTATATGTGTTATAGAATACTTAAGAAATTAACAGGTCATGAAACATAATAAGCAGTCATGTATCAAAATAAGTAAATGACAGCCAAACATTATCAATAGTGTTGAATTTCCTTGGGTACTCCTTCATTGCAATAGTCTCCTTCCTCTTACCCTCGAGACATCATCCATTTGCAGTTCACTTGGTCCAGGATCTTACTGCACGTGTGTTTTCCTAAGCAATAGATTAGTATGATTCTGCATGTTTTGTTGTATAAAATCTTCAAGAACTGGGCAGCGATAAGTGTAAAGGATTCATAGGTACTTCGATGCTTCAGCAGGTAGAAAATAGATGTAACTCTATGTTAGGATGAAGGAAAACGAGCAAAATCACAGAGAGGGTGATAAGTATGAGGGTTTATACAGCTCATTATAAAGGAGCACACTGTTCTGAATCACAGCTAACCTGGTAACCAGCTGAATGCGTGGTAATGCCAGCGCACCCCTGTCAAAGGGCTCCCACAGCGCCATCACCAACCTGGCAGGGCACCTGGGTTGAATGGCACTGAGTTGTCACCCTGGGGTGACAGCTTCACCTCGTGCAGCCCTGTCTGCTCCATCAGCACCAATAACAGTGATGCAGACCTTCTTTCTACCTCATCACCTGAGGGCTTGCACAGTCACTACCAAACACCCAGTTAATCTCATGAAGCTGACCTCTTTCATCTTTCCTTTTTCCTCCTCCCACTCTCCCTCCCCACTTCTTTCCTTTCCTCTCTTTTCCCCCTCTCCTTCCTCCCTCTCTTTCATTTCTTCCTGCCCCACACCTCCTGGCCTCTGAGTAATCACCCTCTCCTGTAAAACGCAGATCCTCCTTTTTTGCACTTCTATTGTAATGACAAATAGCACAGTACACATGAAAGAGCTAGCTCAGGACCAGACCAAGAGTGTCACTCATGGAACTATCTTTGTTGTTGTTGTTATTATTTCTTGGTCTTTTAGATTTCTCATTTTTGAGTCACAATGATGGCTTTTCTGATTGCACGTACTGGGGGGCCTGGCAGTGGGGTTAAATTCTTCCTTCTTCATGTGATCAAGCAACACCTACTTTTTTTCTTTCATCTTTAAATATCTGACACCTGCTGAGTACTTATCCAGAAAAGGCCCAATTGTGTAGGCTTTGAAAGTCATTTTAAATGCTCCATTTTACAGTTTTAAGTCATACAGACAGGCTCAACTACAAACCTTCCATCCCTGACATCTTTGATTAATTTTTCTTCACATGGAACAATTGTTTTGGAACAGAAGCCGTGTAATGGGGTCTTATAACCATGGTGGCAATTAGAGCCCCCTGGGACCTGAGGGTGTGGACACACACCCTGTGTGGTCAGTGCAGAGCTGACTCAGTGCCATGTGGGAGAGGATGTACATGTCAGTTTAAGGCAGTTTCCCCACACTTCATTATGCAAAAGAATCACAGAGGGAGCACATTAAAATGCACCTTTCCTGCCCTCTATCCCCAAGAAATTCTGGTGTAGTGGGTTCTTGGCAATGTCTAAGAATCTGCATTTTTAATAATAATTACGAATTAATAATCACACAAGTTCTTGATGTCGGTGGTCTATGGACTGTGTTTTGAGAAACATGCTACAAGATAATTTAAACTTTATGGATATAGTAGAGAGATAGTGCAGATTTTCAAGAAAAGAACAGTGTGTTCAAATTTGTTTAAAGAAAAATTATAATGGATTGTTAAGGATGCATATGATGGGTAAATTGAGTGAAAGGAGAGTGAACAATTAGCAGACTGTTGACAGAGCCCAACCCAAGGCATGTGTTTGACTTAGAAGAAATAACTGGCACTCACTGAATGTGTAGTGTGTGTCATGTGCTATTTTAGGTGTTCTATGCATAGTCATTCCTTTATTCCCTACAATAATCCTATAAGTGATATTATTCTGCCTGTCACACAAATGAGGAAAGGGAAACATATAGAATTGAATTTACTTATGCAAATCATACAGCTAGTAGATTGCAAAGCCAACATTCAAAGCCAGATGAGGTTCAAGACCTCCAGTGACCACCAGTGTGCCTCTTACTACATCATTTGCTATACCTAGAATACATATATTGTCAGAATCCCAATAAAATTACCATTCATGTATGACCACAGAAATAAACTTTATGGTTCTCAATTAGTGTCCTTTGGTATGGGTAGCTATAGGCCAAACAATGGGTAAGCATTGTGCAGAATATTTTCCGAAATAAATGTGTACAGATCCAGGATGTTTGAGTAGATTTTTCCCTGCATGTTTGGTAGCTAGAACAAACTGTTATCCAAGTTTTGCTCTAGCAAAAAATGTCAGAAGGAATCCTTGTGTATCAAGATTAAAAGGAGTCTTTATTCTACTAATTTAAAAAGTGACATAACAAGAACAATTCTTTTGTTTTTTTTTTTTTTCAGTAAAACTAAGAAGTTGAACCACTGATGAAATCCTATGAGTTTAATGAATAAAAACTAATTCATGAATAAGTAGTTTACTAGTTAGCAGTTCTTAGGTCTGGAGTAGGTGAGGGTACGTATGCCCATAAAATAACTCACTCTTACCCAACTTCTAAAATCCTCTAGCATGCAGGAGTGTTACAAGATATTTGTGAGTAAAATTTTTATCCCTTATTCAGGAGGGCATCAACTTGGTTTTGCTTTGTACAACTTCAGTGCTATTTTGGTTTATGCTAATGTGAGGCCATCAATCTTTGACTAGCATAAGAGACTAAAGTTAAACACTGTATATATATGATAGTCCCAGGTTCTTTAGGTTAAATGGTACACAAGGGAAAGATAGGTTTATTGATTCAGCAAATATTTATGCAGCACTTAATACGTAGCACATACGGTACTGGACCCAGTAGTGAAAAAAGAAAACAAAAATGACTCCTGTTTTCTTAGATTTTACATTCTAGTGAGAAAGACAGAAAATGGGCAGACACATGACAGATAGATAGATAGATAGATAGATAGATAGATAGATACATACATACATACATACATAGATACATAGATACAAAGATAGATGCATAGATACATAGATGGATACATAGATAGCTACATAGGCAGATGGTGATTGATTGATAGAAAAATCTCAGATAATGTTAAGAGACTTCGGGGGGAATAAAACTAGGTAATAAGCAGGACTGCTAGTGGATAGAGTAAGGATGATATTCACAGGGTCAAAGAAGACCCTTGAGAAAAAGGTACTCAAGTTGGGACCCAGTCGGAGGGGCAGCCATGCCCAGGACTCAAGAGAGAACTTTCTGCTGAGAGGCAAACTAAGTACAGTCCAGGGCTTAGAAGAGAACAATTCTGTCTTGTCCGCCAAGGCAAAAATTTGGGGTCAAATAATAGATTACTCCTAAAAATCATAGTTTGAAGCATTAATTAATATTCATCATTAGCTATTTCTACTTGATCTGTTTCTTTCTTGATGGAAATTTGGATATTTCTAGAGATTTCCTGCTAAAATGGGAGAGACTTATGGACAGAACTGAAGATGAATAAAAAATGAGTGAATGAACCATGTAAAATGTCTGTGTAACCGCCACTTTGTAGGGCGTGATCTGGAGCAGGTCTGTAGGTCTTTCATTCCCCCGTCCCATACACTGAGAGTGTCAGTATTTTCCTGTCCTGCGCCTTCTCCTCTCTACACAGGTGTAGACCCCTCCATCTCCTGTACACCTCTAGACCCCGAGCTCTCCTAAGCTCTCTTCTTCAGGAGGCAGAGGTGGGTGGCAGCGGTAGTGGAGGCACGTGAATGGCCTCACCAAAGCAGCTGTTGCTGGCATCCTTGACAGATAAGCTATCACATTAGAACCAGGTCCACTGATGTCCAGATGGCAGCATCTCCCTGCAGGCTTACCATGGGGTTCTGTGGCTGCCTCATTTCCACCTTTTGTATCATTACACATCACCCAACCGTGACCCTCAGGCCTGACTGCATTATCATTGCTTCACTGCAGGCTGTTACACAAGTCAAGACAGTAAATGTGTCAAAAAAGGTGATGGGGACCTCCAGGTCATGTGATTCTTTAGTCTGTTTATTCCTTATGGGACCATGGACATTTATAAATCTTCCCATGAGAAAGACAAAAATTGAAATAAAACCATCCTCCGGTGCTGGGCTTCAGTTGCAATGTCGATACTGGTTTGCAGCAGTGATCAACCTCTACATAGATTGCTAAAATAATGTATTCAGACAAACACTGAAGTTTGAAAGAGTAGATTTTAAAAATAAATTATAATGGCTGTGTCACTAACGAGCCACCTTGGGAGGCCACCTCTGAGATCCAGGGCTCAATCCCAGAAGTAAATATGTTGCCTGATTCTTTGTTTAACTATATTACTTAATATGTAGAAGTAAATGTACATATTTTAATCAACTCAACCCTTTCCTCTCTAGTCTATATAACTTCCTTTAGATCATTCTTTTCATATTTAAACAAAATGCCATTTAGGTAACTCTTTAAAATGAATCCTGTTGTTTGAAGTATCTTTCAGCGAAGTTGGAGATAAAGAGTGTGTTAGTAAAATACCAGAGACATTTAAAAATCTGCAAAATATTTTCTCTTCCCCTCCCACATAAAGTAACCTCTTCACTGAATAAACATGCTAAAAGGACATATTTTTCTTTATATCTGAGACTCATAATCTTGTTGATTCATCATCTCTAAGGTTTTATTGTATCATAGAAAAACAAAACTAACTCTGATTTGCATTTCTTTAAATTCTTCTGTGTTTGTGTATGGAATCTTTTGGATTTCTTAGAGTTAAACTGTTCTATGTGATGATGTATTCCTATTTTCCTGTGGTTGCTTTATTTTGTTTAAGTGGGGCCATAATCAACCATTTTAAGGTCTGTTCTAAAAACTGTAATCAGCTGTAAAAAAAAAAAATGTGCCTTACATTATTTTTCTAATTATTAATTCTGCACCCTTCATTCCAATTATTTTTCACAAACTTCAATATCTTCTGCTTTTATCTATAAATCTATAATTTTCTCTTGCAATCCTTTCATCTTTTAGGCCTTCAGATTTCCAGCTAAGTTGCTCCACATATCCTAGGTTGATAGATTTCAGTGTTCTGTAAATGTTAATTCTGCATTTTACCCCATCTAATAGTGCTCTGATTTATTCTTTAGTGGTTATTGTATTGTGATTCTCAAATTCCCAGTCCCCCATTTTTAACAAATATGCTACTTTCTTTCATCCATCCGAGAATGTATTTCAATAATTTTCCAAACAATGCTTGTGACTGATTCTTTGGTTGCTTCATTTCAGGGATTAATGAAATTCTTTTGGAGAATTTCATTATTTATTTATTCTCTTATTTATTCTCTTATTTTACACGGTAAACCATTTTTAATGTTCCTCCATCACCGCCTTTGAGTTTGCTTACTTTCCCAGTGAGCTAGTTAGTCTTTGTTGTTCTATGTCCTTGACAGTTTTATTGGCATTTTGATGATTTTTGCTTGAGGGATTTTCTTTATAATGTTAGTCTCTGTTATCTTCACCCAACACCCCACTTGCTTCTTTCCTCAGATTTTTGTGGATCTTACTTTAATCCTTGAGAATCCATAGTATCATATCTAAGTATTTTGCCAAGACAAGCTTCTTACGAGAAGCACAATTCTACTGATATAAAGAAGGAGGTGTGTAGATGGAAAAGTTTATCTGGAAATTAAAGGATAAAAAAATTTTTTTTAAAATAATGGATAAAGGATTCCTTTCTGGATAAAATTGGAGTTAGGAATTGATGTGTCAGAAAGAAGAGAGACAGGATTTTCCTTGGTTTTAAAGATTGGTGAGGTTTGAAATAATAGAATCCCTCAAGTTGGTGACAGAATGTGGCCTGGCCTGGTAGCAGTGAAGAGTTTGCTGTGAAAGGTAGCGATAACGGTGGTGCTGAACACACCACCGCTAACCCAGTGCCTGCTGGACCCTTGCAAGATGCACACACTTGACCTGCATCCTCCCATTAATCCTCAACCCCCGTTGGGAAATGACGTCACTCTGGTTTTACAGATGAGGAGGCTGTAGGAGGGGGATGCAAGTCCTTCAGGCCCCCGCGGGGTGGGCAGCAGGGCCAGGATCCCCTCTCGCTTTGGTGGGCTTGGACTTGCTCGCTCTGTGCTGCTTTCCAGCAGCAGTGTGGGCCTGGAGGAGGGAGCAGGAGAAGCAGATCTGGGTCCTTTCCGTGCCTTGCACATGGCACGCACCTGCATTCTTAGGAGTCTTGATCTCAGAGACAAAGGGTCCATGTAAGGGCAGCACAGAGAGAATTACGGTAATTTATGTTCCAGTTACTGTTGAGAGAAGGGACTTGGCAGAAGCCTTCAGGATGGACATCAGCAAAGTTCTAGAAAACCATGTGAGAGAGTCCACGATCCGGACACTAAGCTCCTCGTTTATTGTGATGTGGTAACATGACCAAATGGCTGCCGTTGGATAAATTACATGTTGTTCTGCCTGTTTGAGTGTTTTCTATTTTCTTCCACTGATTACCTGTTTAATTTGACTCTTGGTAGCACAAGGTTAATAACATTGCAGCTACATTTGAAATAATATATGTCCCCTTTTTGTTAATGGTGCATTGAACTCTAGTTGTAAAAGACATTTAGAGTTTATATGGGGGGCTAAATATAAGTCAAGGCTACCCTAGAAATAATAATATATTTTTCCTAAATTGTTCCTTTCAAAGTACTGTTCTCTCTAGGTTGGAACCAAATCTTGGTAATTTCATATTACATATCATTGGCCGTTTGTATATGTAATTTACAGATATGAAACATTATATGTATTTTTCTGTGGGAAACACCGATGTGCATTACCCAAGCTGTGTGGTGCATGCATTTGGACAGAACATCTCTTTATAATTAATTAAACTTTTTCAGTTGTTTCATGGTTGGTCCTTAGAACCTCAGGCTAAAACACTTAAAATTTATCAGAAATCATTTCATAATATTTGGTTCATAGAAAGTGTGAATTTTCCTTTCAGATGTGAGGTATAGAGTTGTTATGTCCTTTTGGAGGAAATTCACAGTTTGAAAAGTCTTTATTCTGAAAAATAATATGAAATTGAATGGATCAGGTTATTAAGGCTTCTTTTTATCAGTTTCTGTCCCCTTGTGTTTCAAGTCCTTATTCCCTACCCTGTTGATTTCAATGCTACCGTCATTTATTAAGGCATTTATGAGTTAGCTTTTTCCAAGATGTAGGGGCTTTTTACTTATTTATTTTGTGCTGTCAGTTCTACATCTTGGAAAATTGTAAAATCTTCCTCTTATTCTGTATCTCTTCCTACCATCACAATTTTGGGCAGAAACATGTCATCCAAAAGAACCCCAAATGTAGTTTAAAGATAACACTGAAACAAAAAGCATATTAGAAATAAAACTTTTGATGAGGAAGCCCAGTGATCCATATGGGGTGTCTGGGTGAGTGTGTGTGTGTGTGTGTGTGTGTGTGTGTGTGTGTGTGTGTATGAACTGATACATCTGGATTCCTCTAGCTTAATTGAGTCAGGTGAGATGGGCTCCTTATTTGAATGGGCCTATAGTGACTGGCTTTTTTTCCCCTAATGAATTGTGACTATGTAGTGTACTTCCATTTTGTTTTTCAGAGCAATGTTTTCATATTTGTTTTAAATTAATACTTAAAAATTCAGTATTATATCAATTCTACCACTCTGTCATTGTATATTTCTCTTTTCTCTATTTAGAAAATTGAGTGTCTCAAAACAAAAATTAAAAAAAAGCTCTTCTGACAATATAACATTCTTTTTTTAATTAATTAATTAATTAATTAATTTTTGGCTGCATTGAGTCTCCGCTGCTGCGTGCGGGCTTTCTTTAGTTGTGGGAAGCTGGGGCTACTCTTTGTTGCGGTGCACAGGCTTCTTATTGCAGTGGCTTCTCTTGTTGTGGAGCAAGGGCTCTAGGCACCCAGGCTTTAGTAGTTGTGCCATGCGGGCTCAGTAGTTGTGGCTTGTGGGCTCTAGAGCACATTCTCAGTAGTTGTGGCGCACGGGCTTAGTTGCTCCGTGGCATGTGGGATCTTCCCGGACCAGGGATCCAACCCATGTCCCCTGCATTGGCAGGCAGATTCTTAACCACTGCGCCACCAGGGAAGTCCCAATATAACATTCTTAATTGCCAAGGCTCTTGCAGTTTTTATGTAATCATAATTAAATAGCTAAATTCTGTTTCCTTTTTCATACTTACACCCCGCAAAATTGACCAATTTATTTTTCTCTCATTTAAGATTATTGTGTCCTTTTTCCCCTTAACCTTTCTGTCCGAAAGATTAGCATCTTTGCACCATTAAAAAAAATAAACAAAAAACTGAGAAGGAATTCAACTAATTTGTATTACACTTACTTTGAGTACAATCAATTTTTTGGCTACTTTCTATTATGCAAGGATAATAGTCAACAGAATTTGGTTAGATGGTGAAGAAAAATAGTTGAATATCCACTGAAAATGTTTGTAAAGTGAACAAACCGATTTTGCACAAATTAGGGAGTGAAATTAGATGAGACATAGGATTGGGCTGTTGTTTTTCCAGGAATCTAGCGATTGGCATCACTCTTCGAGGTACTCCTGGGGCAGGTTTCAGGACCCCCAGCAGCTGGGTTCAGCCCACTGTTTGGATATTTTAGCTCCTAGATGCCACCTCCTCTGGAAGATGTTCCTTATCTTCCGCATCTGAGGTTCCTTCCCTGAGCACCCGCCGCACCCTGAGAACGGCCTGTCCTGCACCTTCCTCTCGCTGGCCTGCAGTGTCTTTCACTGGTCCACCTGTCATCACACAGCAGAGTCTTCCTAGAGATGCTTAATTACCAGAGACCAACTTGGCGTGTAGGAAATGACTGCCACATCGCTATAGTACTAAGGCATATTAGATTGGGATCAGAGAAAGAAAACAGGACTACAGTAGCTAAAACTTTCAAAGAAATACTTTAAAATGAGTAGTTTGTAAGAAAGAAAGAAGTTTGAAAATAGAATTAAGTTTTATAACCTCTACTCTTATCTTCTTCATTTATATTTGAACGTGTGGGAAACAATCTAAAAACTACATCGAGACTCAGGATTTCCCAGTTTGAGATCTAAACCTCTCACTAATAACTGCAGAATAAGGCCCTCATCTTCCCTGGCTTTCATTTTCCTCCTGTGAAAACAGAGGTGTCAGAATATCAAGTAATTTTAAGCCTGCTTAGATTCTGTATTCCACATTTGGTCACACTAAACTGTTGACCCTCCTCATCCTCTAGTAAGAAAATATAAGCAAATGTAATTTAACTCCATTACTTCCCTGCCACCATATATACTTTTGTATAAAAGAATATTATTCAGCCATGAAAAGGGATGAATCCTGCCACAACACGGATGGAACTGGAGGGCATTATACTAAGTGAAATAAGTCAAAGACAGAGACAGACAAATACCGTCTCATCTCTCTTACATGTGGAATCTAAAAAACAACAAACAAGCTGTAGATACAGAGAATAGATTGGTGGTTGCCAGAAGCAGGAGGTAGGGAAAGGAGAAATGGTTCAAACTTTTCGAGTCTTTTTAGTTTAAATAGGAGAAAAGAACATATTACAAAATACCAAGAATGTATTTTAAAAATTACACCAGAGTCAAGACTGAACAACATCTTTTTCTCACAGTTCTGAGATTCTGTTTGGAAGTTGAAAAAGTAAAGGATTTCATCAGTTGTCATTAAGAAACCTTAATCTGTGTGTTAAATTCTATAATTGTTTTGTGTTTTGTGTTTATCAAACTACCCCCTGTGAGTCTTAAGCTTTTAGAATTCTAGAACTTTGTCCTTCTTTCATTTTCCTTCCTATTTGATTTGTTGTCAGTAAGGAATATCTGTCTGGAAAAGTTAAACATTCTATAATTACTTTGTGTTTATCATGATACCCCTGGTAACTCTAAGTTTTTTGAAGGCTAGAACTTGGTGCATCTTCTCTTTGGACCTGGGCAGAGTAGGTATTCAGTACGTCCTGAAAGATGAGTCAGTTGTCCTCAGCAGATGGAGGGCATAGCGCCTGCCCTCAGGGCACGTACCATGAAGGAGGTGAGGCAGAGGGTACAGGCAAACCAGCAAGAAATTTCAAAAAGTGCAACATCATGAAGGGAGTAGGCTGGATGTTGACAAAGAGACTGAAGTCTTGGACAGAATGGGCAGGGGAGACACCACCAAGAACAGACTTCATGCAGAGACTTGAAGGATGTGGAGCAGCATGTACAAGGCCAGCTGCAGGGACCAGTCAAGACACAGAAGAGCACGTGTGTGTGTGTGAGTGTGTGTGTGTGTGTGTGTGTGTGCGCATGTGCGCATGCACATGTGGAGCTAAAGGGACCATTGAGACTAAATGCCACTGAATCATTCACAACATAAGGCAGAACTATTCACAATACCCATGACGTGGATGCACCCTAAGTGTCCATCAGTGGATGAATGGATAAAGAAGGTGTGATGTATATACATGTAATGGAATATCATTCAGCCTTAATAACAAAGGAGATCCTACCATTTGCAACAACATGGATGCACTGGGAAGGCATTATATTAAGTGAGACAAGACAGACACAGAAAGGAAAAAACTGCATGATCTCACTTACGTGTGGAATCTAAAAAAGTCAAATACACAGAAGCAGAGAGTCGAACAGTGGTGACCAGGGATGAGAAGGTGGGGAAATGGAGAGATATTGGTCAAAGGGCACAAAGTTACAATTATGAAGAATGGATACATCTGAAGATCTAATGGGCAGCATGGTGACTATGGTTAATAATACTGTATTGATTACTAGAAATTTGCTAAGAGAATGGATTTAAGGTGCTTTCACTATATACACAAAGGGTGACTGTGTGAGGAGACAGGTTAATTAGCTTGACTGTAGTAATCATTTCACTATGTATATGTACATCAAATCGTCATGCTCCTTATATACAGTTTTTATTAAAAAATGAATTCTCCAATCAACATCACTTGTCACTGAGAAATGACAGCAACTTTCATTCCAGATGTGTATTTCTGTTTTACTACCAGGTATATTTATAGAATGCCATATTTTCTGACAAACAAGAGGTTCTTTACACAAGATTGGATCCACCTTTTCTCTTTTTATGGGGCATTAATAGCATAAAGATCGTCCTATGACTATCAGCAGAGGCTGATTGTTGAGTCTGAACCCTGACAAAAACCTCTCCAACACCCTTTGCTTTGGCTTGAAAGAATTACAGAATGGTTATTTTTACACCCATAATGAAAACACATTTATGAAGTGAGACCCCCTATCTGTGACTCATTACAAATCTGCCAACCGTGACCCTCAGGCCTGAATGGATTATCATTGCTTCACTGCAGGCTGTTACCCAAGTCAAGACAGAGTAAATGTGTCAAAAAAGGTGATGGGAACCTCCAGGTTGCATGATTCTTTAGTCCTTTTATTCTTTCTTGTACCACCATGGACATTTATAAATCGGCCCATGGGAAAGACAAAAATTGAAATAAAACCATCCTCGGGTGTTGGGCTTCATATGCAATGTTGATACTGGTCTGCAACGTCATGAACCTCTACACCTGTTTCAAATTAGATTGCTAAAATAATGTATTCAGACAAACGCTGAAATTTGAAAGAGTAGATTTTTAAAATAAATCATAACAGCTATACCACTAATTTTAGTAAGAATTTCCAATAGCAGAATTAATGCATCCCATATTAGCACTGCTTGGGAAAGCACCTGGTTAGGGCCTGCTCAGTATTGTACACATCAAATTGGATATTAGTCAGAAGCCTGCCTTCCCCCTGGTACCACTTAAGTCTTTCTTTCAGGTTTAATGAACAGGCATTTAATGTTTTTTACAGGATTCCAGAGTTTCAGATTTACTCTGAAGTAGATCCCATTAAAATGTATTTCCAATATTATGGTTTCTGTACTTCCTGTTCTCTCTCTCTCCCCCTCTGTCATTTATCTACCTATCTCATCTATCCATCATATCTGTCTGTCCATCTATCCATCTGTCTCTTTCATCTGTCTGTGATAGCCTCTACCTCTCTCTCTTCTTCATGTTACAGATATCTATCTATTATCTATATATATATTTCTCCTTGTCACCTAGGGTTCCAGCCTAACATTGTGACAGACTCTCTTCCCCCTTTATCACAATATTGGTCAACAAAGGAAGCATTTCTTTTATGAGAAGAAAGAAGTTCATAGTATTCTAATATATCCATGTGTCAGACACAAACTGGTCTTGTCTAAATGGTGTTGAACACCTAGACAAACTGTTCTTTATTAAAAAAAAAGACAAGGCTTTGCAAAATTAAACGTAGAGGACAACTTTCTAGCCTCAGAAGGTCTTTTTCATATGTTAATATTGGTACATACATGAAATCTGCAGACATCACACTAAAAATATCTATTCCTTGGTGTTCTAGGTATCCTCAAAATATATCTCATTAACTGCAGTCCCCATTTATTTTGCTTATACTGATTTACCTTTTGGTCATTCCGAACACTATGTGACAATAAATATTTGATAGATATTTGATTTAAAGTATCAATACAATATGGGTTAATTTCATTTTTAGAGCTGATGATAAATATCTTTGGAGTAATAGCAATTTTGAATTCCATAAAATTCTATAATCGAGGGCTCTCAAATATATACAATTATTATTTTTAAAAGCAACTTTAAATCATTTGAAATAACAGTGAAATGATGGAGCAAAATTAATACTACAACTGGATATTTGCATTATGTGAGGTCCCAGAAAGTTCCTGTTATGCTAAGTAATTCTCTCTTGTGTTTGATTTAGGTCATCAAGCTTGCCTTTGAGGAGTTTGAGCTGGAAAGAGGCTACGACACCCTAACCGTGGGCGATGCTGGGAAAGTGGGTGATACGAGAACCGTCTTGTATGTGTAAGTGTATCTTCCCTTGTTTCTTCTTTCCCAGAACAGGAAGTTATCTGTGCAAACACGGATGTGTCCTTGAGATCCTGGTGCAGACTTTCCATTCCCACTCAGAAGTTTAATAAATGCCATGTATGGCTAAATTAGTAGTTTCTAAATCTGATTTCAGATGAGGACTAATTCAGGATTGCATTCTATCTGTGGCAGTGTATTTTATTTTAAATCATTGAAAAATAGGGCAAAAGATTAGACTATATGGAAAAGCAGAAAGTAGAGGTGATGAGTTTCTCAACTCAACTGCTCCTTGTCCGCCCCTCTCTTTCTACTTATTATGTTGTCAGTGTTCGGGGAAGTACAGGTATCTTCTAGAATAAGGCCATATGTCTTCTGAAAGCCTTGTGCTCTGTAGAGCTGCATACTAAAAGTAGCAGAGAGTGTGGGGAGAACAGTGTGGTAGCGCCCTTTATATCTGTGGACTTCCGTACCCAGAGTCCTGGCAAATACAGTAGCGGCCCCACCGTGAATGTCAGCACACAGATCCCTACACTGGTCCATTGGCAACTGGACTCATGGGAGAGTCTGCACCACTTCGCCCTGGACACCATCAGCCTTTTCCAGATGCAGGGCCATGAGGATAGTCTGGACAATTATTTTTTTTCTTTTTTTAAATATTTATTTACTTATGTATTTTGGCTTCTCCGGGTCTTAGTCGCGGCACGGGGAATCTTCGTTGTGGCGTGCAGGATCTTTAGTTGTGGCATGTGGACTTCTTAGTTGAGGCTGAGGAGTGAATATACCCCCGGGTCATGGTTTTAATATTGATAGGACAGTTTTTAGGAGACTTGTTCTAGCAATATTAAAACCATGACCCAGGGGTATCGTCATTCCTCAGTGTTTTCAGTGCAGAAGGAAATGTCTTTGCAGCCTCTTCCTCTGCGTTCGCACCTTGCACAGCCAGCTTCCTGTAGGGGCTCCCGAAACTACTTTCACTAATGGAAGTCATTCTGCAGGATTTCCACCTTTTTTCTCTTAGTCTGCTTATACATGGCTGAGATTTTCTCTTTATTTGTGAGAAAGCTTGCCCTGGACAACTTCAAAGTATTATTCTGCTAGGGAAAAACAACAACAAGAAGAGGTGGCCGTTATACCCACTCATTCTCTTACTTAGCAGTTACTTATGAGGTAGTTCACATTGTAAAAAGTTCTGCAGTGAACATCTGTCTGTACCTTTAAAATTAGTGGACCCGCACTCTGATGGCATTGGGGACATTCTCTTTTCCTTTATTGTATCTTGGATGTAGTTCCCTATCAGTATATATCTTTATCTCATGTTTTATAGCTGCTACTACTAATAATTAAAATCATGTTACTGGCCCATGACTTAGGATAATAATTATAATAGTAGCAGTAGTAATCTCATAGCATTTATTGAGTACCTCTTATATACCATGCACTGTGCTAGATGCCTAATACGTATTATCTTGTTTGGTCTTCACCTAAATCCTGTGAGTTAGGGGTTAATACTGTCTTCATCATATAAATGATGAAACTGAGGCTTAGATAGATTTACCCCCTTTCACAAACCTAGCGTTTGTTCTAGCAGGAGTTCAGACTCCGTGATCCTCCTCCAGTGTCTATATTCCTTATCATTACATGTGGATGTGCCATGTTTTTTAACTGATTCTCATTGATAGCCTTTGTCTTTTCTCCATCCCCCTGTAATCTTGCATTTCTAAGCAGCTACGCAGTAAACTACTTTGTACAAATTGTCGTACTTGTTTCATATGCCTTCAGGAAAATTTCCAGCAGAGGAATTTCAGGAGTTAGGAGCATCTTCATTTACATCATTAGGCTTTTCTAATAATTCCCCCAAAAGTTTATATCAATTTTCTTTTCCACCACAGTATGTAAAGGTCCCTGTTTCCCCACACTCTTACCAAATGGTTATTCTTTTTTTGCCTAATTACTAGCTTTAAATTGCATTTATTTATAAAAATACGGATTCCTGCAGGTTGGGGACAGGTATCTGTATTGTTTGCAATCTTCCATGTCAGTTGTGTGCACACAGCCTGTCATTGGTCTGGAGCGGTACTTGTAGTCACTGATACAGTGGACAGCAGTGAGACCAGGATGCCAGAGGTGGAATTTCTGGCTCTAGCTTTGCTCTTAACTATCTGTGACCCTCTCTGTACCTCTGTTTTTATGGCTATGAAATATGTATAATAAACTTTTCCTTCCTGTGGTAAGGAGCAAAATGAAATAGTGCATGTGAATGCACTGAGAGCCAAGAAATACAAACCACACATGAAATAACTTTATTATTACCATAACATCTAATTTAAGAAGGGATATCATTAAAACAAATGAGAGAAATTTTCAAATAAATGCAAAATGTAGAACATAAATGTAGAAAAGTAGTGCCATATAAAATCCCTTAGGTCACTATTAAAGATCTGAAGTCATACACGCATTTTTTAATGCTATTTGTTGTTAAGGGAGCAATAGCAAACTATGTATTACCTTGACATAAGTGTTATTAGAACCTCCTCTCAATAGCTCACATCTATAAAGGAAAAACTAAACAGTCAACTGAATCAAAGTGAGATGCCCTTTGGGAAACATAATGTAACAAAGATCAGTTGGGCATTTAATCATCTTCAGTAGAGAAAAGCAAAGCCACTGATATATTTCCTTAGTATACAAAATTACAGAAAAAGAAAAAACAAGAGAATCACAGTTGGTGTCTTTGGATAAACAGGCAATTTTAGAGAATACGGCAACAAATATTTTTGAGTACTTCCATGTCAGACGTGAGTCTCAGCATGGAGTTTAAAATCTAATTGGAGAAATGGCAGATGAGCTGAGATGGTTATATACTAGACAGTGTATAGAATCATTGACTATCATGATACATATTTCAGATAAAATTTGAGTTAAGAAACTTATTTATGGGCAGCTGATATTTACTACCTCGAGCTCAATATTTTATAGGTTCCCCTTTTTAGGGGGCCTGTGGAATTCTATTCAGATCTTAATTTTCAGGAGAAATTTAGAAAGTGAGATAGCCTAACTGGCTCATCCTAAATATGCTTTTAAAAATTCTAATTTCTGTTAATGGCTTTTTATTTTCTTAACTTTCTTGGCGCAAAAAGAGAACAACTGAATGTTAGGGGGACTCTTTCAATAGCCGAGTCTTCCCAAGAGATGGATGAATTTATTCAGGTTACTTTTACAGAATGACAGACTTAAAACAAAATTAAATAACTCACTTAGCAAATCTCTATTGAGATCTCTCCAAGAATATATGTTGGTAATTTTCTCAAGTTTAATTTTCAGAAAAACTGCATCCAGAGACATTGCTCTTCACGACTTTCCTCTGGCCTTTGCAGTTACTAGCAGTGGTGACCAGGACATGGCATTAATTTCAGGATGTCCCGGCGATTGCAGGCACCAGTGGCAGGTTTTAAGTGCCCATCTCTGTAAGGGATGAATAGTCAGTATCAGGGAAATCTGTGAGCGAGTAGTATTGCCTCTGCCTGACTACACTTGTCTATTAACCAATAAGGATACTAGTTGTTTCCTATGGCTGGTTGATCCACTGTTCTTAAATTGCTTCTTGGGCTTAGAAGTGGCTCTAGCCCTCGTATGGTAGCCCTCCACCTACCTCTGCTATTGTCTGCGGGTGCTGTGAAGGGCATCATTCTTTTTTTATTAAAAGACTACACAACAGCCATAACAAAGCAGACACTGAAAACTGATGTGTGTGTCTATGTATTCTTTGGACATTATCAGAGGAGTTGATCACAGTACATCTCAGTGCTTTGGAGAAAGCTTGAGCAATTTATGTTAGGAATAAGCACGTAAAGGTAGCTACCTAGACGTTCTCTAGGCAAAAACCCATTTTTCAAAATTAGAAAGCAAGTACACTCCTTAGATTCTTAGAATCCTGGAGCCACATGATCAAAACTCTTTTTCCTCATATAATCATTCTCGTAATGACATTGCCTGTGAGCACGGACACATATGAGAGTGCAGATCAGACTCAAATCCTAAAAGCTCTATTCTTAAAGTGAAGTTCATCCATTGCTAGGTTTCTCTCCTTTGTCTCTTTATGGGGAAATGTTCTTCCTTGATTCTTTGAAGAAACATTTATTGAAATTCAGACATTGCAGGGCTCAGAGGTGGGTAACAGTAGGCTTTGAGGGGATGGTCCGCAAGTGGAGAAGGCAGAGGCTTCCTGACCTTCATTATGACGCTGGGGCGGGTCAGCAGAGGCTGCCGCTCTCTGGACACTCCATGGTGCCTAAGTTCTCTATTCCAGCAGCCCTGTCAGAGGAGAGATAGCCGGACCACTGGACACATGCATTTTAGGTTTGGGATTCCATCTATTCTGGGGTGTCTGGGAAAGCAAACTGACCTGCGGCCTTGGGGGCCCATGGAAGTGGTCTCTGGGGAACCTTCCTGCAGAGGAGAAGAATGCATAGGTCCCAAGGAAGCGCAGCCCAACGGCAGCACCTGCGGGAGATGCGGGGAGACTAGTTCCAGCTAATTTGGAGTCCAGACAGCCTTAGTCATTTTCCAGCTGTTCTGCCACTTACAACCCCAGTGTTGACTCAATGTGGCAGTTTTCTCTAAGGAGCCAGGAAATGCATGTCTTGCTACACTGTTACCCTGGAGAGCTAAGGATCTCTCGTCCACGATTCATCAGTCAAAAGCATTTAAAGTGTGTGTTTTTTGTTTTTGATATTGAATTAACCTCAAAGGCGCAGTCATTCTGTTTTGGGGGGCTTAGTGCATTTAAAACAGTAAGGGCTACGCAAGACCTCCAGGGCAGCAAGACCAGCTCCCCATCTCATGCCAACTTTGCAAGCCGCAAGCATTGTTGTAAGTGTAAAGTGAGACGGCTAATGAAACATTGTTTGAAAAAGGTGAAAGGTATGATGCAAAGAGAAGATAGTATTGTATTACTGTAGTTATTATCTCTGCCTTAATATAATGAAATATGTGGTGCTCAGAATTGTCTTTGGAAATGGAATATACTAGAAAGGAAGAAGGAAGAGGAGTTGAACTGCCATTCACTGAATCTGTCTGGACCCGCATTGTCTCCTGACAAACTTTTGACAAAGGTATTGCTTCCCTCTGCTAGAGGAAGACAAGGGGAACCTGACTTATGGCTGTGGAGACAGCAGGCTGCCTAACTGGTTTCTGGGCTGTTTTCAAGATTTTGTTCCTTGTGTTTAGTTTTCAAAGGTTTAATTAGGTGGATTTGTTTAATTAACATGGATTTGTTTGAGTTTATCCTGTTTGAGGTTCACTTGGTTTCTCAGAACTGTAGGTTATGTGTTTCCCCAAATTTGAGGAGTTTTCAGCAATTATTTCTTTAAACCCCCTTTCAGCCTCACTCTCTTTCTCTCCTTCTGGGATTTGAATGATAAGATGTTGGGCCTTTTGTTTTTGACCCACAGGTCCCTGAGGTTTTGTTCACTTTTTTTCCATTGTATTTTCTCTCTGCCGTTCAGTGTGGGTGAATTCTATAGACCTGTTCTCAAGTTAACATATCATCGTGCATCTCCGCTCTACTTACTATAAGCCCATCTAGTTACTTTAAATTTCTATTATTGTATTTTTACTCCTGTAATTTCCATTTGGTTCTTTTTTGTAACTTCTCTTTCTTTGCTGGGATCATCTGTTCGTTTGTTTGTTTTTTTATTTGATTGCAGAGAATTTGTAAATGATTGAAACATTTACACAATGGCTGCTTTAAAATCCTTGTCAGGTAATTTCAACATCTGATTCGTTTTAGGTATTGTCAGTTGGTTGTCTTTTCTTGTTGAAGTTGTGATTTTCTTGGTTCTTGGTATGATAATTGGACCCAGGCTGTTTTGTCTATCATGTTAGGATGTACTGGGAATTATATAAACCTCTTATTTTAGCAGACAGTCACCCTGGCTAGACTTAACACGCAGTTCTCGGCCAACTTGTGTCAGCTGGGGTTCCAGTGACAGGCTCACTGTCAGAGCATGTACGGCATTGTCTGGGTCTGCTTGGTTGATTGGTGCCTGTGGGACTCACACTTGTCCTTGCTGGTGGGGAGAGGTTGGTGGGAACCCCCATCACTGCTTCCCTCCTGCATCTCACCCCTTGTCCCCTCACCCCTCCCTCTGCCCCTATCTCTGGGAGGGAAGGGGCATCTCAGTCTCAGATTGGCAGAGACAGAGTCTTCCTGGATTGGGTCACTGGTGTGGCTGGTCTCTGTCACAGGTTCTGCTTTACTCAGAAAAGGGAGGCTCGGGCCCCGGGGAAGGTGAAGGCTTGCTCTGGACACCTGTGGTTACCAAGGTCCCTTCATCCGTCCCCCATGCTGGTGGTGCTGGTCTTCCTTATGGTTGTTTGAGGGATACCCCTTGCATCCCCGTGAGGATGGAGCTTTCTGTTGCCTGGAGACTTCTGTTGCCCGGTCAGGGTTCAGGAAACACCAGGTCTGGTGGTCCTCTGTTTTGGGGCGGGGGGGCACACAGACAGCCTGCACTGCATTAGTTCTCTGACCCTGGAGTCTCAAACCAGCTTGCCTTCAGAGTCCTCTCCTGGTTGTGTCTTGTGCCATTTTGAGGGTTCATATCTGAGCTTATCAAGGAAGAGAATGGAAAAAAAGTGGCCATGTCCATATACTTTTAAATCATCTGGGCTGCACTCAGTAACAGAAGTCTGTAAAATAACTTCATTATGGGCCTTAGTAAACTTTTTTTCTTTGAAGTGAAAGATAGAAGTTTGGATTAGATATTTTGTCTACAGCTCCACATAGAAAGGCTTAACAATTCTGATACTGTTCAGTGGATTTAACCTGGTGATGGCAGACCACTGATGTAACTAGCGTCATCTTCTATGCCACCTGGCTAGAATGGATTCCAGCAGGGCGAACAAAAGCTGTCGCGTTTGAATGAAACGTGTGCAGGAGTCACACTCACTGAAAAGCTTGCTCTAATTTCACGTTGGTGCCAGTGGGGAAGTTCTATCCGCTTCAGTGTATGTACTGTTGATCTCCAGGTTTATTTTACTTTATATATAATAGTATGATCATTTATTCTATAAAACCACTGCCTTGAGTGATTTTTCAAAGTCAGCTTGAGGTAAAAGAGTTCTGTTCCTCTCCACCTGTTCAGCATTCTGTTCTGGTACATGTCGTGTAAATAGCCGTGTTGCCTGGAAGTCCCCTGCACGAGGAGCCAGCTGGATGCTGGTGGATCGAGAACCTTTAACTCTGATCGGGACTGCCTTCAGGCGGATTTGCTCTCAGGGTCTGGTCAATATTGCAAATAAAGATGTGCAAAACCTCAGATGACAAGCATATCCTTCCAAGACCAGAATTTAAATCCCTTCTGCCTCGGTATGTTTAATGATGAAGTCCACTTATGACTCTGGCTCTGCCACCTTTTACCAAGGTTTGTATCAGGGCATCTCTGACTCTTCCTAAAGGTGTTTTACTCCATCCCTGGGGGGCATGGTTCTCGTCATGTGCTGCACAGATCACACACTGTGTCTTAACCTCTCCTTATTAGTCTCCGGCACACACTGTATTAACCCAATCAAGGCAAACAGTCAACTAACATTTATATTTTAAGTAACTCTGCATTTCCTATACTTTCTCAGAATTTATGAAATTTATTGATATTAAAAAATGCAAAGACTTCAAAATAGGTCAATTTTAGGTCAGGGTTTTTTTTAATTAATTTAATTTTTAATTTATTTTTACATCTTTATTGGAGTATAATTGCTTTACAATGGTGTGTTAGTTTCTGCTTTATAACAAAGTGAATCAGTTATACATATACATATGTTCCCATATCTCTTCCCTCTTGCGTCTCCCTCCCTCCCATCCTCCCTATCCCACCCCTCCAGGCGGTCACAAAGCTAGGTCAGGTTTTAACTTGTGAGTAACATTTACTTTCTAACTGCCCAATTTACAATTGAAAGGTGTACTTTAAAGGTTCCCACACCACTTTCCTTTCAGGTACCTGCCAGTAGGACGCAGGTCTGATGTGCTCCAGGTGTTAACTTTGCATCAAATTCATACTTTGTGGCATACTCAAGAGTTTTGTTGTTTTTTAAATCTCCAGGCTGAACAAATTATTTCTTTAATGAATATGTAGTAAAATAGACTTTTTGGAGTACAGATCTATAAGTATTAATACATGTATAGATTTGTATAACGACCAGCAAAATCAGGATACAGAAGTTTGTCACCCCTCAAAACTGTGCTTTCTCTTTGTAGTGATACCCTCTCCCACCTTAAACCGTGAAGCACTGATCTGTTGTCCATCATTATAGTTTGTCTTTCTGAGAATATCACATAAATAGAATTGTACACTGTGTATTCTTTAAGACTGCAAGTGGAATGTAAAATGGTACAGCCATTCTGGAAAACAGGCAGTTTCATACGAAGTTAAGTACTTATTTATCATGTAATCTGGCAATCCCATTCCTAGGTATTTACCCTAAAGAAATAAAATTTGCCCTACATGAATAGAATTAACTCTATTCATAATTGCCAAACAACTGGAAACAGCGTAAATGTCCTTGGACAGGTGAATAGATAGACACACCTTGGTATATTCATACAAGGAAGTTCTGTTCATCAGTACCAAGGAAAAAACTACTGACACACACAGCAATGTGGGAATTGCATGGTGCTGTGCTGAGTGAAAGCACCCAGTTTGATTTCACAATCCCTTTCTAGCAGATGTATTTCATGTACGTGAGGATAGAACTGTTGAATCATTTAACAAGGGCCAAAAAGAAGACCTGTCCAGAAATGAGAGGGCCTTCGTATACGATGTAATATTAGTAGCAACCAAAGCATCATGAAGTTACTGCCTCACCTGGGTGCAGTTAAGCTTTAAAGAACAATGACCATTTTCACGTGAAAGACTTTAGCTGTTCTCTCGATGCAGTATGCCCTGGTTGCAGGGAAGGAACAAACACATGATCAAAAGTCATTTCCTTCCTTTTGGGTTAATGATTCAATACGCTGGAACATACAAAGATGCTGCTGATTTCAGTTCAACACTGATCCTGATTGCAAGGAGGCATATCAAACCACTGAGGTTAAGACAGCTCGACCGTGGTTGAACTCTATCAAAAAGATAAGAGAATTTTAGGTCGGAATGATTCCTTGAAGGTAATTTAATACAGTTGTTTCCCAGATGAAGAAACTGACATAGATGTAAAATAATTTAGCTAAAACCACAGGGTAAATTAAAGGCAGAGCTTCAACAGAACCTCAAATACCAAGTCCTTGGTATGCTAAGATCAAACAAAAATTTAAATCATTAGTTGGAGATATTCCTATGAAATTTAAACATGTAGATATTTAATGAATTTTAATGGGGATTAATTTACATTTTCATTTATGCATTTGTTCAAAGAAATGGTGCATTTTATACGCAAGAGTCTGGGGATTAAAGGCCAAGTGATATCAGCTTGCACTCAAGAAGGTTTAGAATTTGGTAGGAGAAGGAGGAAGTAGATGCCTGTGAATGTTTGTCTTCGGTGAGGTGTATGCAGGGTTCTCCAGTGACCTAGAGAAAAAAATACCTGCATCACCTAAGGGAGTTAAGAAATGCCAGGTGAGGGGCTTCCCTGGTGGCGCAGTGGTTGAGAGTCCGCCTGCCGATGCAGGGGACACGGGTTCGTGCCCCGGTCCGGGAAGATCCCACATGCCGCGGAGCGGCTGGGCCCGTGAGCCATGGCCGCTGGGCCTGCGCGTCCGGAGCCTGTGCTCCGCAACGGGAGGGGCCACAACAGTGAGAGGCCCGCGTACCGCAAAAACAAAAAAAAAAAACAAAAAAAAAGAAATGCCAAGTGAGAATCCTCAAATACTGTGAGAACTCCTTATCCAGGGAGCATAGGCACTCCAGGCAGTGATTTCAGGATTTGCCAAAAACCTGGAGGCAGAGAAGTGCCAGTATTTTTGGAGAATGGTTAAAACACCAGCATGGTTGGAGCAACAGGTTGAGCAGTGGGGGGGGGGGGAGCTGGCACCTCCAGTATGATGGCTCTGTTTCCCAAAGGCAATTTTATTATCGTTTTTTAACAAGTCAAATTTCTTAGCGATTCATTGGAATAATTTTATTTTTAAGTTTAATTTAAAACACTATGTACTAGAAAGTCATTTTGGGAGAAAATAAAACTGCTTTAAAGAAAGCAATTATAGCTTATGTGTTATGATGGCTGTTAAAGTATTTTACCAAAACTAGCATTTATTTTATTTTTCAGTTATGGAAACAGAAAATCCTGTTTCCAACAGATAAACAGTTGCACAGGGTTAACAATATTGGCTTCATTATTTTAAACATCTTTTTTCCATTGGTGCTAGCAAACTAAAATACTTCTGGAAAAAAGAACTAAAAGGGAAATATTTTCTTTTCTTTTAAATAGTTCTAAAATAATTTTGTAAAATATAAAAAAATTAACACAAAAATACTTTTTGAATGTTCAAGTAATTTTTTAAACATGTTAAATAATTAATTGTACTAAGCTGTCTTACAGTCATTTTCATAAATATATCAGTCACTTAAGTATCAGGCTTAAATTCTAAAACTTGAGTAATGCAAGTCATCTTTATTTTTATTATTTTCTTAATTAAAAAAAAATTGGCCACTCTGTGCAGCATGCAGGATCTTAGTTCGCAGGCCACTGTTCAAACCCGTACCCCCTGCAGTGGAAGCACAGAAATTTAATCACTGGACCACCAGGGAAGTCCCACAAATCATCTTAATTTGACTTCGATTGAAGGAACTTTGTAGTGTAGCCAAGTACCTGCTTATTTAGTTTTATGTGAATCAATAGACTAACATAAAACTGTATTAAAATAAAGTCCAGTGCAGAAATAAAATAAATTCAAATATTTACACTCAGAGGTATTTCTGAAATAGTTAACTTGACAGTATAAATCTTTTCAGTGTGCGAAAAATTTCTACATGATAAGTTTTGAACAACTTAAAATTAAATCAAAGGTAGGGGGGAAGTGATATAAGAATCAGGAGGATAAATTAGGAGGCTAGTTCAGTGATGTTGCTATGAGACACTCAAACTGAGAAAGTGGAGACAGAAAGAAATGGTGAAAGGAAGGTGGAAGAGGTAAAATTATATGGCTTGTTGATGAATGATGAAATGTATAAATGCATATATTTATAGTCTGTGGACTGTGACATAAGAAGGGGTAGGCACTGAGAAATCAACAACCTTGAAATGAAATCTGGAATCCTTCTAAAGACTGACTGAATCAAGGTGGTCACTCTCACTGCCAGAAGAAAATTAAATCCTCCAAGAAGGAAGATAACAACACACATAGCTTCTATGATGGCGTAACACAAAGTCTAGCATTCAACCAAAATGTCTAGAAATAACACTCAATGACCCAAAACCGAGAGACAGACAATACAAAAGGAAAAGGACATCTAGATATTATAGTTATCACTAAGGGACTTTGATAATTAACTATGATTTATATATTTAAGAATATAAATAAAATGATCAAGAATTTTGCCAGAAAAGTGGAATTCATAACAAACGAAATGAAAGTTTTAAGAATTAAAAAATACAACATCTGAAATAAAGAACTCAATAGATGTGGCTTGAACTGGAAGATAGATTAGTAGAAAATATTCAACCTGAAGCAGAAAAAAAATGTACAGAAAACATGTGTGTAATTGGTATTGAAGAAGAGAGAGAGAAAATGGGACATAACTAATCTTTGAAGACATTATCACCAAGAATTTTCCAATATTGACAACAGACATCAGGATAGAGATTCAAGAAATTCTACAAGACAGTAGGCATAATACAAGAAAAACCTCAGCCTGGCACATTATAATAAATCTTCTGAAAAACAGGACAAGGAAAGATCTTACAAGTAGTATAAACAAAGAAATGTTATTTTCAAAACGGCAAATATAAGTTCAATGGAAGTTTTCTCAATATAAAGTAAAAAAAAGTAAAAAGACAACAGAATGATATCTTTGAAGTCTTGGGGGAAAGAAACACGCTGTTAGCTTAAAGGGACAATTTTAAAAATTGACTAATCAAAAGAGAAAAAAAGAAAAATGAACTTTTATTAGTAATTATATTCTAAATAAAAGGATAAAATCTCTGATTAGATAAAAATAATATAAATAAAATAAGTAAATCAACAATAATGTAAAACAAGTATTTGATGCTTACATATACAAACATGAAATATTTATATACATAAAACAGTTGAAAGCAAAAGGCTAGAAAAAGATACTCCTTCTAAGGACTAACCAACAGAAGAAAGAATGGTATAGCTTTATAATTATAAGTCAAAGAAGACATTAATGCCAGACATTCATGCTTTGTGCCCTTTTTGGTATGTTACACTTCAATAAAATCTATGCATAGGGGAAAATAAAATCTCTCTTCAAACAAACAAATAGAACAACCAAACATAAGGGAACAGTCTTTCCAATGAAGACAGATCTTCAGAAAGAAGTACATTTTCATATTTCATGAGTGCACATCACTCACTGAAATACTTCCTTTTTTTCAATTTGTATGTAATACTGTGTGAGTTCCTTAACGTGTATTAGGCGTTGTTCATCTTCCTCTGAAGAATCGTGTACATTGTAGCGCCTCAGGTGAGAAGGTTGTGTTGATTCACAAATGATGTGATTGATAGGGCAAAGCATGTGCTCATATCCCTGAAACAACTTTGCTGAAAGCAAAGCTTCCTCTTTGATTAGAGGCATTTGTTTTGGTTGAATTGATTTTTTTCTTACACTTTTTCTCTTTCAACATGCTTTTCTGTCAGCACATTGACTTCAGTCAATGAATTGAGGGTTTCTTCTCACTGGCTGACAGCAGCTGCTGTGTGACTGTTTTTTTTTATTTTTAAACATCTTTATTGGAGTATAATTGTTTTACAATGGTGTGTTAGTTTCTGCTGTATAACAAAGTGAATCAGCTATACATATACATATATCCCCATACCTCCTCCCTCTTGCATCTCCCTCCCACCCTCCATATCCCACCGCTCTAGGTGGACACAAAGCACCGAGCTGATCTCCCTGTGCTATGTGGCTGCTTCCCACTAGCTATCTGTTTTACATTTGGTAGTGTATATATGTCCATGCCACTCTCTCACTTCATCCCAGCTTACCGTTCCCCCTCCCCGTGTCCTCAAGTCCATTCTCTACGTCTGCGTCTTTATTCCTGTCCTGCCCATAGGTTCTTCAGAGCCATTTTTTTTCTTTAGATTCCATATATATGTGTTAGCATATGGTATTTGTTTTTCTCTTTCTGACTTACTTCCCTCTGTATGACAGACTCTAGGTCCATCCATCTCACTACAAATAACTCAATTTCATTTCTTTTTATGGCTGAGTAATATTCCATTGTATATATGTGTCACATCTTTATCCATTCATCTGTCAATGGACACTTAGGTTGCTTCCATGTCCTGGCTACTGTAAATAGAGCTGCAATCAACATTGTGGTACATGACTCTTTTTGAATTATGGTTTTCTCAGGGTATATGCCCAGTAGTGGGATTGCTAGGTCATATGGTAGTTCTATTTTTAGTTTTTTAAGGAAACTCCACACTGTTTTCCATAGTGGCTGTATCCATTTACATTCCGATGAACAGTGCAAGAGGGTTCCCTTTTCTCTACACCCTCTCCAGCATTTATTATTTGTAGATTTTTTGATGATGGCCATTCTGACTGGTATGAGGTGATACTTCATTGTACTTTTGATTTGCATTTCTCTAATGATTAGTTATGTTGAGCCTCTTTTCATGTGCCTCTTGGCCAGCTGTATATCTTCCTTGGTGAAATGTCTGTTTAGGTTTTCTGCCCATTTTTTTAATTGAGTTGTTTTTTTTTTTTTGATACTGAGCTGCATGAGCTGCTTGTATATTTTGGAGATGAATCCTTTGTCAGTTTCTTCATTTGCAAATATTTTCTCCCATTCTGAGGTTTGTCTTTTCGTCTTATTTATGGTTTCCTTTGCTTTGCAAAAGCTTTTAAGTTTCATTAGCTCCCATTTGTTTATTTTTGTTTTTATTTCCATTTCTCTAGGAGGTGGGTAAAAAAGGATCTTGCTGTGATTTATGTCATAGAGTGTTCTGCCTATGTTTTCCTCTAAGAGTTTTATAGTGTCTGGCCTTACATTTAGGTCTCTAATCTATTTTGAATTTATTCTTGTTTATGGTGTGAGGGAGTTTTCTAATTTCATTCTTTTACATGTAGCTGTCCAGTTTTCCCAGCACCACTTATTGAAGAGGCTGTCTTTTCTCCATTGTATATTCTTGCCTCCTTTATCAAAGATAAGGTGACCATATGTGTGTGGGTTTGTCTCTGGGCTTTCTATCCTGTTCCATTGATCTGTATTTCTTTTTTTGTGCCAGTACCATACTGTCTTGATTACTGTAGCTTTGTGGTATAGTCAGAAGTCAGGGAGCCTGATTCCTCCAGCTCTGTTTTTCTTTCTCAAGATGGCTTTGGCTATTCGGGGCCTTTTGTGTTTCCATACAAATTGTGAAATTTTTGTTCTAGTTCTGTGAAGAATGTTATTGGTAGTTTGATAGGGATTGCATTGAATCTGAGGACTGCTTTGAGTAGTATAGTCATTTTCACAATATTGATTCTTCCAATCCAAGTACATGGTATATCTCTCCAACTGTTTGTATCATGTTTAGTTTCTTTCATCAGTGTCTTATAGTTTTCTGCATACAGGTCTTTTGTCTCCCTAGGTAGGTTTATTCCTAGGTATTTTATTCTTTTTGTTGCAGTGGTAAATGGGAGTGTTTCTTTAATTTCTCTTTCAGATTTTTCATCATTAGTGTATAGGAATGCAAGAGATTTCTGTGCATTAATTTTGTATCCTGCTGCTTTACCAGATTCATTGATTAGCTCTAGTAGTTTTCTGGTGGCATCTTTAGGATTCTCTATGTGAAGTATCATGTCATCTGCAAACAGTGACAGTTTTACTTCTTCTTTTCCAATTTGGGTTCCTTTTATTTCTTTTTCTTCTCTGATTGCTGTGGCTAAAACTTCCAAAACTATGTTGAATAAGAGTGGTGAGAGTGGGCAACCTTGTCTTGTTCCTGATCTTAGTGGAAATACTTTCAGTTTTTCACCAGTGAGAATGATGTTGGCTGTGGTTTGTCATATATGGCCTTTATTATGTTGAGGTAAGTTCCCTCTATGCCCACTTTCTGACGGGTTTTAATCATTAATGCGTGCAGAATTTTGTCAAAAGCTTTTTCTGCATCTATTGAGATGATCATATTGTTTTTATCCTTCAATTTGTTAATATGGTTTATCACATTGATTGATTGCATATACCCCACTTGATCATGGTGTATGAACCTTTTAATGTGCTGTTGAATTCTGTTTGCTATTATTTTGTTCAGATTTTGCATCTATGTTCATCAGTAATATTGGCCTGTAGTTTTCGTTTTTTGTGACATCTTTGTCTGGTTTTGGTATCAGAGTGATGGTGGCCTCATAGAATGAGTTTGGGAGTGTTCCTCCCTCTGCATAATTTTGCAAGTGTTTGAGAAGGATAGGTGTTAGCTCTTCTCTAAACTTTTTTTTTTTGCGGTACGTGGGCGTCTCACTGCCGTGGCCTCTCCCGCTGCGGAGCACAGGCTCCGGACGTGCAGGCCCAGCAACCATGGCTCATGGGCCAAGCCGCTCTGCGGCATGTGGGATCCCCCCGGACTGGGGCAGAAACCCACGTCCCATGCATCAGCAGGCAGACTCCCAATCACTGCACCGTCAGGGAAGCCCTTCTTCTCTAAACTTTTGATAGAATTCGCCTGTGAAGCCATCAGGTCCTGGGCTTTTGTTTGTTGGAAGATTTTAAATCACAGTTTCAATTTCAGTGCTTGTGGTTGGTCTGTTTATATTTTCTATTTCTTCTTGGTTCAGTCTTGGAAGATTGTGCTTTTCTAAGAATTTGTCCATTTCTTCCAGGTTGTCCATTTTATTGCCATATAGTTGCTTCTAGTAATCTCTCATGATCCCTTGTATTTCTGCAGTGTAAGTTGCTACTTTTTCATTTCTAATTCTATTGATTTGAGTCTTCTCCCTTTTTTTCTTGCTGGGTCTGGCTAATGGTGTATCAATTTTGCTTATCTTCTTAAATAACCAGCTTTTAATTTTATTGATCTCTGCTATCGTTTCCTTCATTTCTTTTTCATTTATTTCTGTTCTGATTTTATGATTTCTTTCCTTCTGCTAACCTTGGTTTTTTTTGTTCTTTCTCTAATTGCTTTAGTTGTAAGTTTAGGTTGTTTATTTGAGATGTTTTTTGTTTCCTGAGGTAGGATTGTATTGCTATAAACTTCCCTTTTAGAACTGCTTTTGCTACATCCCGTAGGTTTGGGTTGTCGTGTTTTCATTGTCATTTGCTTGCAGGTATTTTTTGATTTCCTGTTTGATTTCTTCAGTGATCCCTCAGTTGTTTAGTAGTGTATTGTTTAGCCTCCACATGTTTGCATTTTTTACAGATTTTTTCCTGTAATTGATATCTAGTCTCATAGCGCTGTGGTCGGAAAAGATACTTGATACAATTTCAATATTCTTAAATTTACCAAAGCTTGATTTGTGACCCAAGATATGATCTATCCTGGAGAATGTTCCATGAGCACTTGAGAAGAAAGTGTATTCTGTTGTTTTTGGATGGAATGTCCTATAAATATCAACTAAGTCCATCTTGTTTAATGTCATTTAAATCTTGTGTTTCCTTATTTATTTTCATTTTGGATGATCTGTCCATTGATGAAAGTGGGGTGTTAAAGTCCCCTACTATTTTTGTGTTACTGTCGATTTCCCCTTTTATGGCTGTTAGCACTTGCCTTATGTATTGAGGTGCTCCTATATTGGATGCATAAATATTTAAAATTGTTATATCTTTTTCTTTGATCAATCCCTTGATCAGTATGTAGTGTCCTTCGTCTCTTGTAATAGTCTTTCTTTTAAAGTCTATTTTGTCTGATACAAGAATTGCTACTCCAGCCTTCTTTTGGTTTCCACTTGCATGGAATATCTTTTTCCATCCTCTCGCTTTCAGTCTGTATGTGTCCCTAGGTCTGAAGTGGGTCTCTTGTGGACAGTATATATACGGGTCTTGTTTTTGTATCCATTCAGCTATTCTATGTCTTTTGGTTGGAGCATTTAATCCATTTACATTTAAGGTAGTTATTGATATGTATGTTCCTATTACCATTTTCTTAATTGTTTTGGGTTTGTTATTGTAGGTCTTTTCCTTCTCTTGTGTTTCGTGCCTAGAGAAGTCACTTTAGCATTTGTTGTAAAGCTGGTTTGGTGGCACTGAATTCCTTTAGCTTTTGCTTGTCTGTAAAGGTTTTAATTTCTCTGTCAAATCTGAATGAGATCCTTGCTGGGTAGAGTAATCTTGGTTGTAGGTTTTTCCCTTTCATCACTCTAAATATGTCCTGCCACTCCCTTCTGGCTTGCAACATTTCTGCTGAAGGATCAGCTGTTAACCTTATGGGGATTCCCTTGTATGTTATTTGTTGCTTTTCCCTTGCTGCTTTTAATATTTTTTCTTTGTCTTTAATTTTTGATAGTTTGATTAGTATGTGTCTTGGCGTGTTTCTCCTTGGATTTATCCTGTATGGGACTCTCTGTGCTTCCTGGAGTTAATTGACTATTTCCTTTCCCATATTAGGGAAGTTTTCAACTATAATCTCTTCAAATATTTTCTCAGTCCCTTTCTTTTTCTTTTCTTCTCTGGGACCCCTATAATACGAGTGTTGGTGCATTTAATGTTTTCCCAGAGGTCTCTGAGACTATCCTCAATTCTTTTCATTCTTTTTTGTTTATTCTGCTCTGTGGTAGTTATTTCCACTATTTTATCTTCCAGGTCACTTATCCGTTCTTCTGCCTCAGTTATTCTGCTATTGATTCCTTTAGAGTATTGCTAATTCGATTTATTGTGTTGTTCATCATTGTTTGTTTGCTCTTTAGTTCTTCTAGGCCCTTGTTAAACATTTCTACTAACTTTTCCGTTCTATTTCCAAGGTTTTGGATCATCTTTACTATCATTACTCTGAATTCTTTTTCATGTAGACTATTTCCTCTTCATTTCTTTGGTGTGGTGGGTTTTTACCTTGATCCTTCATCTGCTGTATGTTTCTTTGTCTTCTCATTTTGCTTAACTTACAGTGTTTAGGGTCTCCTTTTCGCTGGCTGCAGGTTCTTATTTTCCATTGCTTTTGGTGTCTGCCCCCAGTGGGTAAGGTTGGTTCAGTGGGTTGTGTAGGCTTCCTAGTGGAGGGGACTGATGCCCGGGTTCTGGTGGATGAGACTGGATCTTGTCTTTCTGGTGGACTGGACTGCATCCAGTGGTGTGTTTTGGGATGTCTGTATCTTATTATGGTTTTAGCCAGCCTCTCTGCTAATGGGTAGGGTTGTGTTCCTGCCTTGCTAGTTGTTTGGCATAGGGTGTCCAGCAGTGTAGCTTGCTGGTCATTGAGTGGAACTGGGTCTTAGTGTTGAGATGGAGATCTCTGGACGAGCTTTCGCCGTTTGATAATATGTGGAGCTGTGAGGTCTCTGGTAGACCAATGTCCTGAACTTGGCTCTCCCACCTCAGAGGCTCAGGCCTGACACCCGGCCGGAGCACCAAGACCCTGTCAGCCATGCGGCTTAGAAGAAAAGGGAGAAAATAAATAAATTAATTAATTAAATTAAATAGTTATTAAAATAAAAAATAAAACAATTATTAAAAATAGAAAAGTTTAAAAGTAATTTTAAAAAGAAAGAGGGAAAGAAGAGAGCAACCAAACCAAAAAAAGCAAATCCAATGATAACAAGTGCTAAAAACTATACATAAAACAAAACATGGACAGACCGAAACCTAGAACAAATGGTAAAAGTAAAGCTATACTGACAAAATCACACAAAGAAGGATACACATACACACTCACAAAAAAGAGAAAAAAAGGAAAAAATAATATATATATAAAAAGGAAGAGAGCAACCAAATAAATAAACAAATCTGCCAATGATAATAAGCTCTAAATAGTAAACTAAGATAAGCATAAAACCAGAAACAAATTTACATGCAGAAAGCAAACCCCAAATCTGCAGTTGTTCCCAAAGTCCACCACCTCACTTTTGGGATGATTTGTTTTCTATTCAGGTATGCCAGTGATGCAGGGTACAGCAAGTTGATTGTAGAGATTTAATCCACTGCTCCTGAGGCTTCTGGGAGAGATTTCCCTTTCTCTTCTTTGTTCGTGCAGCTCCTGGGGTTCAGCTTTGGATTTGGCCCCGCCTCTGCGTGTAGGTCGCCGGAGGGCATCTGTTCTTTGTCTAGACAGGACAGGGTTAAAGGAGCAGCTCATTAGGGGTCTCTGGCTCACTCAGGCTAGGGGGAGCGAGGGGTATGGGATGCGGGGTGAGCCTGCGGCTGCAGATCCTGGTGTGACATTGCACCAGCCTGAGGCGCACCGTGTGTTCTCCCGGGGAAGTTGTCCCTGGATCACGGGACCGTGGCGGTGGCGGGCTGCACAGGCTCCCAGGAGGGGAGGTGTGGACAGTGACTTGTGCTCGCACACAGGCTACTTGGTGGCTGCAGCAGCAGCACCCAAAAAAATGGTTTCTTGCCTTTTCGGCAGCTCCATGCTTTTTCCAGGACCCCCTCCTGGCTAGCTGTGGGCACTAGCCCCCTTCAGGCTGTGTTCATGCAGCCAACCCCAGTCCACTCCGTGGGATCTGACCTCTGAAGCCCGATTCTCCGCTCCCAGCCCCGCCTGCCCCGGCGGGTGAGCAGACAAGCCTCTCGGGCTGGTGAGTGCTGGTCGGCACCGATCCTCTGTGCGGGAATCTCTCCACTTTGCCCTCCGCACCCCTGTGGCTGCGCTCTCCTCTGTGGCTCCGAAGCTTTCCCCCTCCGCCACCTGCAGTCTCCGCCTGCTAAGGCGCTTCCTAGTGTGTGGAAACCTTTCCTCCTTCACAGCTCCCTCCCACTGGTGCAGGTCCTGTCCCTATTGTTTTGTCTCTGTTTGTTCTTTTTTCTTTTGCCCTACCCAGGTACGTGGGGAGTTTCTTGCCTTTTGGGAGGTCTGAGGTCTTCTGCCAGCGTTCAGTAGGTGTTCTGTAGGAGTTGTTCCACATGTAGATGTATTTTTGATGTATTTGTGGGGAGGAAGGTGACCTCCATGTCTTACTCCTCCGCCATCTTGAAGGCCCCCCTGACTGTTTTGTTAATACACAATGAATGCTTCACTGAAAATTCCATTCGCTGTGACCTGGACTTTAATATGCAGCTGGAAAGTTCCATACATTTGCCAAATCTGTCTCTGCTGTGCATGCAGTTCTCCTTGTCAATATTCTTGTAATGTGTGCTTAACTTTGTTTTCCTATGTGTGTGTGTATTTATATCCAAACTTTATTTAGAGTAGTTTTATATTCAGAGCAAAACTAAGAGGGAGATACAGAGATATACCCACTGCCTGCACACATGCACAGCCTCCCAGTTATTAATATCCCCCACCAAATGGTGCAACTTTTTCCCAAGGATGAACCTGTGTGGACACCTCATCATCACCCAAAGTTCGTGGTTTACATTAGGGTTCACTCTTGATGTTGCAGTCTATGGGTTTGGACAAATGTATAATGACGTGTATCCGTCATTACAGTATCATATAAAGTATTTTCATTGCCCTAAAAATCCTCTGTGCTCCACCTATTCATCCCTCCCACTTCCCAACCCGTCAACCACTGATCTTTTTGCTGTTTCCATAGTTTCACCTTTTCTAGAATGTCCTAGGGTTGGAATCATCCTGTAGTGGCCTTTTCAGATTGTTTTCTTTCACTTAGTGCATTTACATTTCCTCCATGTCATTTCATGGCCTGATAGCTCATTTCCTTTCAGTGCTAAAGAAGTTTCCATCCTATGATATAATTTTTGTGGTAAAGGGACATGATAATTCCAGAGTGTGTAACCCAAGCATTACGTGAATGAACCAGAACTTTTCTTAGCTTAGACATGCTTTCCCATTAATGATGTGATGTTATATCACCGCACAGCAGTAAGGCACATAGGGTGACCAACCCTCCCAGTTTGTCCAGTGCTGACCCAGTTTTAGCACTGACAGTCCTGCACCCAGAGAAGAACTTCAGTGTCAGATACATGGGAGGGTTGCTCACCCTAAGTCGATTTTTAAAATCAAAGATACAAATTCACAGCTATAATATAGAATAATTACTGTAAAAGGCCAAGATATTGTGATTCAAATATGAATATGAATTACAAATGGCTATAGATTCTTTAAAGGACGGTCTTGCTATCTTTATATATCTATATCTATGGCTTGTCTGTTTAAGCAGCAGGATTCCCCCCACGCCTTGAAGGTAAAAGTGGAGATATTTGGTGCCTTAAACAATGGTTTTGACATTTCTTTTCTCTGCAGACTCACTGGATCCAGTGTTCCTGACCTTATTGTGAGTATGAGCAACCAGATGTGGCTACATCTACAGTCTGATGACAGCATTGCCTCGCCTGGATTTAAAGCTGTTTACCAAGGTATGGCCCGAACACACTTAGCAGCATTTAAAACCAGCTTTCCTGCAGAGGGCCAGGACCATTTTCTATGTGTTAGGTGTAAATAAAACTGACAAGTCAGAACAATGTTTAAAAATAAGGACTAATTATTTGCAACTTCTGTAATTAAAGTTCTACTTATAGCTTGTTTTTGCAAGGGAGAAACGTTAACTTCTCGAAAGCTTGGCTCGCCGTTACTGTGGCAAAACGAAGATTGAGATCAAGTATAAAATGTAAGCCAGGAAATGTGTTCACACTTGTCGATCTTGGCATTTTAGCTCTTCCCGAGGGAAGTTGTTATGCTTATAACTAAGGGAAGCATTTTGAACAAAGTATGAATTTGAGTGGCATCAACTCGATGAAGTTTATTGTATACATCCTCAGGTACAAATGTGTGGGTTTCTAATGGAAGACAGGGAAATCTAGACAGAGTTGGAAAAAATCTACTAAGTACTTGTATAGGAGAAAAATAACCTTGCTTTGAGAATTATGAGTTATGCTTGCTCTGGAGAAGAGAATGCTCCTTCAGGGAGGTTGGCTTCGTCTCTGAGTCACGAGACGTCACGAGAGTCACGAGAGTCACTTGTTTATTTTTGTTTTTATTTCCATTACTCTAGGAGGTGGATCAAAAAAGATCTTGCTGTGATTTATGTCACACAGTGTTCTTCCTATGTTTTACTCTAAGAGTTTTATAGTGTCCGGTCTTACATTTAGGTCTCGAATACTTTTTGAGTTTATTTTTGTGTATGGTGTTAGGGAGTGTTCTAATTTCATTCTTTTACATGTAGCTGTCCAGTTTTCCCAGCACCACGTATTGAAGAGACTGTCTTTTCTCCATTGTATATCTTTGCCTCCTTTGTCATAGATTAGCTGGCCATAGGTGCATAGGTTTATCTCTGGGCTTTCTATCTTGTTCCATTGATCTATGTTTCTGTTTTTGTGCCAGTACCATACTGTCTTGATTACTGTAGCTTTGTAGTATAGTCTGAAGTCAGGGAGTCTCATTCCTCCAGCTCCGTTTTTTTCCCTCAAGACTGTTTTGGCTATTCAGGGTCTTTTGTGTCTCCATACAAATTTTAAGATGATTTGTTCTAGTTCTGTAAAAAATGCCATTGGTAACTTGATAGGGATTGCATTGAATCTGTGGATTGCTTTGGGTAGTATAGTCATTTTCACAATATTGATTCTTCCAATCCAAGAATGTGGTATATCTCTCCATCTATTGGTATCATCTTTAATTTCTTTCATCAGTGTCTTATAGTTTTCTGCCTAAAGGTCTTTTGTCTCCCTAGGTAGATTTATTCCTAGATATTTTATTCTTTTTGTTGCAGTGGTAAATGGGAGTGTATCCATAATTTCTCTTTCAGCTTTTTCATCATTAGTGTATAGGAATGCAAGAGATTTCTGTGCATTAACTTTGTATGCAGCTTTACCAAATTCATTGATTAGCTCTAGTAGTTTTCTGGTGGCATCTTTAGGATTCTCTATGTGAAGTATCATGTCATCTGCAAACAGTGACAATTTTACTTCTTCTTTTCCAATTTGGATTCCTTTTATTTCTTTTTCTTCTCTGATTGCCATGGCTAGGACTTCCAAAACTATGTTGAATAATACTGGTGAGAGTGGACATCCTTGTTTCGTTCCTGATCTTAGAGGAAATGCTTTCAGTTTTTCACCAGTGAGAATGATGTTTGCTGTGGGTTTGTCGTATATGGCCTTTATTATGTTGAAGTAGGTTCCTTCTATGCCCACTTTCTGGAGAGTTTTCATCATAAATGGGTGTTGAATTTTGTCAAAAGCTTTTTCTGCATCTATTGAGATGATCATATGGTTTTTATCCTTCAATTTGTTAATATGGTGTATCACATTGATTGATTTGCATATATTGAAGAATCCTTGCATCCCTGGGATAAATCCCACTTGATCATGGTGTACGATCCTTTTAATGTGTTGTTGGATTCTGTTTGCTAGTATTTTGTTGAGGATTTTTGCATCTATATTCATCAGTGATACTGGTCTGTAATTTTCTTTTTTTGTAGTATCTTTGTCTGATTTTGGCATCAGGGTGATGGTGGCCTCATAGAATGAGTTTGGGAGTGTTCCTTCCTCTGCAATTTTTTGGAAGAGTTTGAGAAGGATGGGTGTTAGCTCTTCTCTAAATGTTTGAGAGAATTCACCTGTGAAGCCATCTGGTCCTAGACTTTTGTTTGTTGGAAGATTTTTAATCACAGTTTCAATTTCATTACTTGTGATTGGTCTGTTCATATTTTCTGTTTCTTCCTGGTTCAGTCTTGGAAGGTTATACCTTTTTAAGAATTTGTCTGTTTCTTCCAGGTTGTCCATTTTATTGGCATAGAGTTGCTTGTAGTAGTCTCTTAGGATGCTTTGTATTTCTGCGGTGTCTGTGGTAACTTCTCCTTTTTCATTCCTAATTTTATTGATTTGAGTCCTCTCCCTCTTTTTCTGGATGAGCCTGGCTAATGGTTTATCAATTTTGTTTATCTTCTCAAAGAACCAGCTTTTAGTTTTATTGATCTTTGCTACTGTTTTCTTTGTTTCTATTTCATTTATTTCTGCTCTGATCTTTATGATTTCTTTCCTTTTTCTAACTTTGGGTTTCATTTGTTCTTCTTTCTCTAGTTCCTTTAGGTTTAAGTTTAGATTGTTTACTTGAGATTTTTCTTGTTTCTTGAGGTAGGCTTGTATAGCTATAAGCTTCCCTCTTAGAACTGCTTTTGCTGCATCCCATAGGTTTTGGATTGTCGTGTTCTCATTGTAATTTGGTTGTAGGTATTTTTTGATTTCCTCTTTGATTTCTTCAGTGATCTCTTGGTTATTTAGTAACGTATTGTTTAGCCTCCATGTGTTTGTGTTTTTTATGTTTTTTTTCCTGTAATTCATTTCTAATTTCATAGCGTTGTGGTCAGAAAAGATGCTTGATATGATTTCAGTTTTCTTAAATTTACTGAGGCTTGATTTGTGACCCAAGATGTGATCTATTCTGGAGAATATTCCGTGTGCTCTTGAGAAGAAAGTGTAATCTGCTGTTTTGGATGGAATGTCCTATAAGTATCAATTAAATCTTTCTGGTCTATTGTGTCATTTAAAGCTTGTGTTTCCTTATTTATTTTCATTTTGGATGATCTGTCTAGTGGTGTAAGTGAGGTGTTAACGTCCCCCACTATTATTGTGTTACTGTTGATTTTCTCTTTTATAGCTGTTAGCAGTTGCCTTATGTATTGAGGTGCTCCTATGTTGGGTGCATATGTATTTATAATTGTTATATCTTCTTCTTGGATTGATCCCTTGATCATTATGTATTGTCCTTCCTTGTCTCTTGTAACATTCTTTATTTTAAAGTCTATTTTATCTGATATGAGTATAGCTACTCCAGCTTTCTTTTGATTTCCATTTCCATGGAATATCTTTTTCCATCCCCTCATTTTCAGTCTATATGTGTCCCTAGGTCTGAAGTGGGTCTCTTGTAGACAGCGTATATATGGGTCTTGTTTTTGTATCCATTCAGTGAGCCTGTGTCTTTTGGTTGGAGCATTTAATCTATTCACGTTTAAGGTAATTATCGATATGTATGTTCCTATGACAATTTCCTTAATTTTTTGGGTTTGTTTTTGTAGATTCTTTTCTTTTCTTGTGTTTCCCACTTAGAGAAGTTTCTTTAGCATTTGTTGTAGAGCTGGTTTGGTGGTGCTGAATTCTCTTAGCTTTTGCTTGTCTTTAAAGCTTTTGATTTCTCCATCGAATCTGAATGAGATCCTTGCCTGGTAGAGGAATCTTGGTTGTAGATTCTTCCCTTTGATCAATTTAAGTATATCATGCCACTCCTTTCTGGCTTGTAGAGTTTCTGCTGAGAAATCAGCTGTTAACCTTATGGGAGTTCCCTTGTATGTTATTTTTCATTTTTTCCTTGCTGCTTTCAATAATTTTTCTTTGTGTTTAATTTTTTCCAATTTGATTACTATGTGTCTTAGCGTGTTTCTCCTTGGGTTTATCCTGTATGGGACTCACTGCACTTCCTGGACTTGGGTGGCTAGTTCCTTTCCCATGTTAGGGAAGTTTTCGACTATAACGTCTTGAAGTATTTTCTCGGGTCCTTTGTCTCTCTCTTCTCCTTCTGGGACCCCTATAATGCGAATGTTGTTGGGTTTAATGTTGTCCCAGAGGTCTCTTAGACTGTGTTCATTTCTTTTCATTCTTTTTTCTTTATTCCGTTCCGCAGCAGTGAATTCTACCATTCTGTCTTCCAGGTCACTTATCCATTCTTCTGCCTCAGTTATTCTGTCTTCACTATCATTATTCTGAATTCTTTTTCTGAAAGGTTGCCTGTATCCACTTCATTTAGTTGTTTTTCTGGGGTTTTGTGTTGTTCCTTCATCTGGTACATAGTCCTCTGCCTTTTCATCTTGTCTATCTTTCTGTGAATGTGTTTTTTGTTCCACAGCCTGCAGGACTGTAGTTCTTCTTGCTTCTGCTGTCTGCCCTCTGGTGGATGAGGCTATCTAAGAGGCTTGTGTAAATTTCCTGATGGGAGGGACTGGTAAACAGACAATTTTTAAACAGAGAATTTTTACTGACACACACAAGATCTATTATTTGAAAGAAATGGCTCATGATAAACTACAATCTAAGAAAATATACAATAAGAATTCAGAATAAAACATTAATATATGTTCCACATAACTTTTTTTAAAATTAATTAATTCATTTTTATTTTTGGCTGCTTTGGGTGTTTGTTGCTGTGCGCAGGCTTTCTCTAGTTGTGGTGAGTGGTGGCTACTCTTCGTTGTGGTGCACGGGCTTCTCATTGAGGTGGCGTTTCTTGTTGCGGAGCACGGACCCTAGGCGCACAGGCTTCATTAGTTGTGGCATGCAGGCTCAGTAGTTGTGCCTCGCGGACTCTAGAGTGCAGGCTCAGTAGTTGTGGTGCATGGGCTTCATTGCTCTGTGGCAAGTGGGATCTTCCCAGACCAGGGATCGAACCCATGTCCCCTGCATTGGCAGGCGGATTCTTAACCACTGTGCCACTAGGGAAGTCCCCACATAACTACTTAAATTGTCAAAACTTTAGATACTTTCCTTAAGTTTCAAAATTCTAAGGAAGTAACAAATTTAAAAGAACAGTAATACAATAAAATTGGTGGTTATTTTTTTGGGATTATTTTACTGTAGGGGAACTGTTACTAAGAAAGAAATAATTTGTAAGTTATTGTTGGGAAAAATTAGGAAAGTGACATGGGAGGAGATGCAGTTGATTATTACCCTGTGGATATTGAAGACTTCTGCATCTATTAGCAATTTTGTTTCCGTGTTGCTAACGGTGTCTATATGCATTTTCTTTGAATTCTTCTTCAGAGCAGTTTGTTAAATATCTTACTGATTTCTTCATTAATTACAGAGTTCATTGAAATCTTTGACATGACAGATGTGTGCATACATAAGTGAAAATGAAAGAAATATTAATCTGGAGAGCTGGGATTTTATTTTCTTCAGTTTTACTTTGTGAATTTGAATAAAGAAACAGTATGCTTTTGTCTTCCAAGTGTCCACTGTAGGGTAGTCAGGAGCTGGAAAAAAAGCAGCTAGTGGTTACTGCATACCAAGCCAATGAGGCAGGTAATTAAAAGCGTCTCCCAATGTCAAAACAATAAAGATGGTAGGTGATGGTGTCATGAGTCCAACAGTGAAGGCAGCATAACAGGGCTACACCCTTGCCTTGTGGGATGAAGGATAATAGTCACAGCGTTGAAAAGTCCTGTGGTGACGAGGGGTCTCCACAGAAGTGTCCTTATATACAAAGTGTGAAAGACTCCTCCTTGCTGGAGACATGGGCTGCGATGGGGACTTCATGACTCTTTTTTAATAAGAAATGCTACGAGAAAAAATAGTATTTACATCCCATGCAAAGGTTAGGACTTGAATGCACAGATAATTGCTGAATACTTCTGACATTTGGGTTTTTAGAGTTGACCTTTAATTGAACTTCTACATGACTGTACCTTATTTAAGAAAGCACAGCAGAGATATAATCCTTTCCACATGACCTGCACTGGCTACTGCTTTTGGTAGAATCTAAATGCATCCGTGAAATACCAGACACTTCCCAACAGGGCAAATGACAGTAAATTAAGTCATGCAGTTTGAAGATACATATCATACAGACTAGGATAAAGACTCGAGAGAGGAGCATCTCTCCTGGATTGAGGATCCTTAACTACTAAGGGATGTCAGTCTCCTCAGTTACAATACAAATGTTCTTCCAACCGTCCTGTTTCAGTTTGAACGACCATACAGTATTCATTATAATCACATTTACTTCTAATTAGTAGTCTGTTAACAGTCTCGATAGCCTATTAGTGGCTACAGCCTAAAATGTCATGGAAATGTGGATGGCTGTCAGTCCTTGAGAAACTGCCAGTTCAAAGCCATTTATTATTTTTGACAGAACAATATTCTGTAGTTAAAAAGATAATTAAAATGAGGACTAATATAAGATTTGAGAACTTTAAAAATTGAGAGAATATATCAAAAGAAGACATCCTGTGGACCTAGAGATTATCATACTAAGTGAAGTAAGCCAGAGAAAGACAAATATCATATGATATCATTTATGTGGAATCTAAAAGGAAAAGATACAAATAAACTTATTTACAAAACAGAAGTAGAGTCACAGATGTGGAAAACAAACTTATGGTTACCCAAAGGGAAAGGGGGAGGGAGAGATAAATTAGGAGATTGGGATTAACATATACACAATACTATGTACAAAATAGATAAACAACAAAGACCTACTGCATAGCACATGGAACTATACTCAATATTTTATATATTATATACATACATATAACTGAGTCACTGTGCTGTACATCTGAAACTAACATGACATTGTAAATCAACTATATGTCAATAAAGAAATAAAGTAAAATTAATTAATTAATTAATTTAAAAAAAGAAGACATTCTTGAAACTGTTATTTCCAGAGTGCTATATTAGCTATCAATTGGAGATAAAATAAAAACCATTTGTGAAGGTGAGCATCAAATACATAAATAATTACACTATTTGATTGAAAATATTGTTGTGTATTGTATTATCAGAAAATATATACAGCTGCTACTTACACACGGTTTCACTTTCTAGGTTTTGATATTGCGTGATTTTAACTAACACCACTGTGATAGTTTAGCATACAGGCTCTGAAGCCAGAGTACCCAGGGTCCTCACTGGGCCACTTAGCTGGGCAAGCTGTTTAACCTCTCTGTGTGTCAGACTCCTCATTTTTTTAAAAAGGGAGAAAATAATAATGACACCAATTTCATTAGTATGTTGTAAAAATCAGTTGACCTAAAATGTGGAAAGCACGTAGAGTGAGAAATGCTAACTATTATTTGCATACGCATTTTCCTCTTTTAATTTTGAGTTTATTCTACCAGTAAGAATTTTTTATTGCTTATAGTAAAATATGTAAGAATTGTAAGTGCCCTTTCCAGGTTACTTCCTCCAGGCAACAGCTCTCAATATTTCCTTGTGTGTCCTTCCAGGATTTTCAATACATACAACACCAAGCCTGAAGTCATGCTTTGTCTCTTGGCTTATAAACTCTAGATGAACGTTGATGGACAAGAAATGTCACACCATCTTATTTTAAAATCAATTTGAATTTCTTTCAGAGACTCCATCCTAACCACGAGGCAGTAAATTTAATCTTGGTTGTGACCAGAGGGGCCCCACGTCAGCCCTTTCCTTCCTGTCCACCCCTATCTCACCAAGATGTTGAAAATCCCTGAGCATTGTGGGGATACAGAACGTTTGGGGGTCCTCAAAGCTTTGAGTCATGCTTGTTACTCTGACACTTTGGGCACGGTCGTCTCTCACAGAAGCTCCCCAGTGAGCCTTGCACTGGCAGCCTCCCCTCCCCAGGGGCACAGTGGTGTTGAAGCAGCCTCTTGGGGATGATGGGTCGGGAGAACTCTGGGTCCACGCCACCCACCTGTGGACCTGCATCACCAGGCTCTCAGTCTTGGGTGCCTCTGGGTTTCTCCATTTGCTCCCACCTCTGTCACCTCCCCCCAGGTTGCCTAGGGAGCATATGTACTCACTCAGCTTAGTCTTTTAAGGAAGAGTTTGTGATAGAGTAGCTGGGGCAAAGAAGCACAGAGGAAGGCTTGGCTGTGCTTGGTAATCGCAGGGTGTGGAAGGGTGAGCAGAGAAAAACTCAGAAACTAAAATACAAATGTAATCACTGTGGAGAGCTCAAGGCCAGCGGAAGGAAAATAAACTATCTTGCTAGACTTGTGTTTGTATGTGTATATGTAATTTATATATGTTTACATATACTTATATCCATACATCTGTGTATATAAATATATGGAGGAAGAGAATATGCTGATAATTAAGAAAATTATTGGCAAATATTATGCAAAGTTTAAAAAATGAGAATTCTTTAGGGAGATATGTCATACGTCTAAGAAAGCGATCAAAGAAAGGTGGGTTTTGGGCTTCCCTGGTGGCGCAGTGGTTGAGAGTCCGCCTGCCGATGCAGGGGACACGGGTTCGTGCCCCGGTCCGGGAAGATCCCACATGCCTCGGAGCAGCTGGGCCCGTGAGCCATGGCCGCTGAGCCTGCGCGTCCGGAGCCTGTGCTCGGCAACGGGAGAGGCCACAACAGTGAGAGGCCTGTGTACCGCAAAAAAAAAAAAAAAAAAAAGAGAGGTGGGTTTTATTTGTTTAAAACCTTTTTACATATGAAAATATTTAATTCCAAATAATCTACTCAAAAACCCAAAAGGTAAAAAATATGATGTAAATAATTATAATACAGCTGTATAAGCAATACTACTCATCTATTAAATAAACTGTGTAAAACCTAAGGTGTATATAATATACAATTGTTATATATTATATAATTGCATATAATATATATAATTCATAAATACATGAATCATATATAATTCATACATATATAAGTCATATATATGTAACTCACATATATGTATAATTAATATATATATGTAATAGAATGATATATATAGAAAGCTCTCCCGCTTAGTGCATAGTTTTTCTACTTTATATTTCAAAATTCCTATCGTATATAAGGTAAACACGGAGGATCAAAAACAAATTTTGTAAACCAATCTTACATTTAGTAATACAGAAGGATTCTTGTTAAAATATTATAATAATGTAATAGAGCTTGAGATTATATACTTTTTTTTTTTTTTTTTTGCGGTACGCCGGCCTCTCACTGTTGGGGCCTCTCCTGTTGCAGAGCACAGGCTCCGGACACACAGGCTCAGCGGCCATGGCTTACGGGCCCAGCCGCTCCGCGGCGTGTGGGATCTTCCCAGACCGGGGCATGAACCCGTGTCCCCTGCATCGGCTGGCGGACCCTCAACCACTGTGCCACCAGGGAAGCCCGAGATTATATAAATTTAAAATAACATACATTATATATTACAGCAGATTGTTTTTATTCAATAGAAGAGAAAGGAAAACAAAATCTCAATTCAGGGGTGGGCTTTCCACGACCACTGTCTCTTCTAGCACTGAGGAAGGTTGACAAGAAGCAAGCACATAACGTCTGGATATTCAAACAAATACGAGTTTGCAATGCTGGCGGCCCTGCATTTTTATGGCTTCACTCTCTATAGTTAAGTGGGTTAACTTTGGAACATTTTTCATCACAAAAATAATGTTCAGTTAGACTTCATTACACATGTGGATGAACTGATTTCCACAAATAATGTTTTATATAATTTACCATAGCGATTTAAATTTTAGCAGGGGGTAAATTAAAGGAAATGTTCCCTGTGATGTGCTGCTGTGTGGTAAAACAAGACCTATTTTAGGCTCATGCTAAGAATTGTTTCAATAAAAGTTGAGCTCAACAATACCGTTTGATACCAGAAACAGAATTGTCTCCTAGGTCCTGTGAACACACTGATAAAGGAGTGGTAAAGATCAGTTTAGGTGTCTCAGTCTGTCATCTGTGATCCCAGGTGTTCGTGATGCACTGAAGAGGGGGAAATATTATCTAGTTCAGAGAACAGCATCTCTTCTCCATTCTTTTTTTTTTGCGGTACGTGGGCCTCTCACTGCTGAGGCCTCTCCCGTTGCGGAGCACAGGTTCCAGACGCACAGGCTCAGCGGCCATGGCTCACGGGCCCAGCCGCTCCGCGGCATGTGGGATCTTCCCGGACCGGGGCACGAACCCGTGTCCCCTGCATCGGCAGGCGGACTCTCAACCACTGCATCGCCAGGGAAGCCCTCTTCATTCTTGGTGGACAGCATTGCTGTTACAGTATCAAGGTTGTTTAATCTCTGAGATACTCGTGATGGTTTAATTTTATGGGTCAGCTTGACTGGCCACAGGGTGCCCAAACATTTTGTCAAACATTATTCTGGGTGTGTCTGCAGGGCTGTTTCTGGATGAGGTTAACATTTGAAAGGGTGGACTGAGTAAAACAGATCAACCTCCCCAGTGTGGGTAGGCCTCATCCAATCAGTTGAAGATCTGAATAGAACCACAGGCTGAATGAAGAAAAATTGCTCTCTCTGCCTGTCTTTGAGCTAGAACATTGGGCATCTCCTGCCTTTGATCTCAGATTTGGACTGGAACTTACACCACTGGCTCTCTTGGGTCTGGACACCTCACTTGCCATAATCATGTAAGCCAATTCCTTATAATAAATTAATTTCAATAGGTAAGTAGATAGATAGATAGAGTTGGAGGTGGATGTGGGGATAGAGTCAGAGATAAAGATAGAAATATCCTATTCATTCTGTTTCTCTGAAGAACCGTGACCAACACACTATTTCTCTACTTGAATGGTTGGATTTGCTCCAGCTGCTAGGCACAGACCCTTCCTGGCCCTCTGTGTGAGTAATTGCACATTTAAAAGGGGTCCAAGTGGAGTTGAAGGTGCAGTCTGTGTGTGAACACTGAACATAGGAAATCCCGCTGGTCCACACAGAAAGTGAGCCCATGGCCCTGGCCTTGTAGCCTGAAGCTGATACTCAGACAAGGTCAGGCAGGAACATGCCTGCCAATAACAGAGTGATGCCTAAAACCCTAAAGACGAAGTAAAGTCATGTGAAATAGCTTCATGTAAACTTTTGTTTTAATTTTGAGCAAAATCCAAGTTGAACCCACCAAGGATTTATAATGTGTATCTCCTTTTTCACAACCAATATGGTCTTGTATCTAAAGTGTATTTAAAAATGTTTTCAAAGACCTTTTAACCTTTGTGCTGGATGCTGACTCTGAGCTGGATTTGTTTGGGAGGGTGTATGAGGGGAGCACTTTGAAATACCTGCAAGGAAGAGAAGGAAACAGAATGGGGCAGAGGGAGAAGCTGAGCAGTGCTCAGATACGCCTGGTACCCTGGCCGAACCCAGGGAAACCTTGGGAGCTGGGACGGCCCTTCAGAGTTCCCAAACTGAAGCAAGAGGGCGGGGCTGGTGCCATTAGCCATTGATGAGGGCTGCCCCCAGGGAGCGGGCACAACCCTGTTTGACTTGATTCCTGGAGAGGGATGCAGCTGTGAGCTCCAGCAGCTGAGAGGCTGAGTGCCTTGATTCTGAAGCAGGGACGTGGGTGGTACCCAGAGATCCACTGCCCCACACACCGTCACTTCTCCCAACCTGGGCACGACTTCTCTAGGATTCTAACTGGCCTCATGTCCTAGAAAAACGTACAATACATGCTCATGGCCATTTTTTGGCTTCCGCCTCTGCTGGCCTAGGTGGCTCCCCTAATGCCAGAAGGATGATTTCTGCACAAATTCCCAAGGTGCCTGTGGTTAGACCTTTCATGGGTGTCGTCTGCTTCTCACTCTGCGTGTGGGTTCAGGTCAGCTGGGGCCCTTGGTAGGGTACAAGACAGTGGGGTGTGTAAGGTCTGTGGGTCTGTGACGCTGAGGCTGCATCGCAGGGACGTTTCTGTGAGAAGGAGCGGGTATACAAATCCTGGAATGTCCGTCACAGGACCTGTGCCCCACCAGTGCCAGCAGACGGAGTGTGTTAACACGCCTCTCCTGTCTTCCCATTCCGTTCTCTGCCTGGTGACTGCATGGCCTTCTGTACCTGCACCTGGCCTGCCCTCCACATGGCCCAAGCACAGCAGATGAGACAAAATCCTCATCCTCTCCAGACGGCTGCCTCTGCGCTGAGCTGAGGCCACACTTGTACCTTGCACGTCACGCCCTTTCTCCCATCAGTGCTTGTGTGATTCTCTCCCTTGAGGGTTCCCAAACACTCTCTCCACCCAGGAATGTCCTCGCTGTCCATTAAGACCCATCTTGAGTGTGGTCCACGGGCAGAGGCTTTTCCCTGGACATTAGTTTGTTTTCATTTTTACTATTGCAAAAGGAGTCATGTGTAAGTGGGTATTTGGGGAATGGTTAATTTTGAACATTTACTGTGTAATGTTTATATATGTTATATATATACATTATATATGTAATGTTTATGTTTGTATATGTATATACAGTATCTGAAAATGTTGAGACTAAACTATTATTTGCTAGGAATAAGTAGTGATTCATTGAATTTTTTCTAGTAGGTATTTTTTTCTCCAGGAATATGAATTAGAGCGTGACTGGGTTTATGTTGAGCATATAAGTGAACTTCTCGATCAGAGGCTTACTAGACGGCTGACAGTGGAATCAGCAGTCAGTTTGCGTGGAGCTGGCCCTATTGAGAGTTGCCCAGTTTTATTAGAACTATGCAGTATTTTAGTGTGTGTGCTAAAAACGGGAGTTACAAGAGAAATTCTTATGGTTTGTAGAAACTACTGCATGGATGCGTGCTGCTTCTAACAACCCTGGTTGCCTCCTTTGGGTTGTTAATTCTGTAGTTTATACATTTAACTGCAAAAAACCAAAACCTCATTTTAAGACATTATTTTATAGACAGTGAGAGTCATATAAAGATCTTAGAACAGAGCGGGTTTAGAGAAGGAAAAGAAAACCATGACTATATTGCGACTTTACCTTTGCAAAGCTCTTCTAGAGAATATTTATATATTATTCTTATAAATAAGCAGCAAAGTAATGTGAGTAAAAACTAATGTAGCAAAATTAGAAAAATGGCATCTCAGCTAAAAGAGCTCTCATTTCAGCATTATTAGAAGCCTCTTCATCAGACGGCTCTCTTTCATTTTACCAAGATTACTAGTAGAGGTGAATATAAAAATTAAATCTGTATAATAACTCTTGGGTATGAATTTTCTCAGAGCTGTGGTTAATGAAATTAAAAAATTATATAAGCTGTATTATAATAGAGAAGTTATGTTTAGAAAGCAAAACATACTGATAATTTGGTTAGACATTTAAATTTAAACCATTTAATAGCCTGACATATTAATAATTGAGTGTTTGAGGCTGAAATCATCTGGTTCTGTTTGTTTGCTGTTTTCTTCCATTTGCTTCTGAATCTTCCAAACTGACCCAACCCATGTTCAGTTGTTCTACCTACAGACTAATAGTATTAACATAGGATATTATTAACACAAAATAAAAAAAACCGAACACATGACAGCAACAAAACTACCTACTAGAATAGTGTTGAGTTTAAGATAATTCCTCGTTCTTTTGTTGGATGGATTAGTGTTGTTAAGATATGCGAACACTCACGACCGGCCGTGTTGTATCAGGAGCACCATTTACTCCAAAATTCTATTTTTTTTCCTGAGTTCCATGTCATAAGTGAATTATAAATACTGTCTCCTTTTCATACCGTGGGATCAGCCATTATTAAATATTTAAATACATCCGCATGGAGGAGCTGGTAGAGCAGGTGGTGCAGCGTGAGCGCATGAAAGGCTAATGTAGAAATTTGACTTTTAAATTCTAGGTTTAGGGGCCCCTCAGCTGCGGCTGCATCCCACTTTCCCTTCTTAACATTGATCCTCACAGATTAGGCTTCACTCTCACAGTAACCTGAGTTAGGGCATCGTGGAAGTGATCTGGGGTTCAGGGCTCTCTGAGGCCATTACTGCAGACCTGTTGGGAGACAGTTCCTATCTGTGTCTTCATGTTGGGAGAATGACATGCTGTGAGTGGTGTTTCTCATGGACAAAAGAGGGTGAGGAGTAACCGAAACTAAGGGGGACCTCTAGGTGACATGTTTAGCTCTCTAGGTAAAATGAAGTGGCTATATTTTTTTTCTAGCCACCTTTGCTGCCTTCCTGCTTCTCCTGTGTCCTGAATGTTTGACTGACAACATACCCTGATCTCCCCACCACTTGGATTCTAGAGTCAGATACAATGGGACTTCCCTGGCGGTCCAGTGGTTAAGACTTTGCGTTTCCACTGCAGAGGGTACGGGTTCAATCCCTGGTCCGGGAACTAAGATCCCACCTGCTGTGTGGTGTGGCCAAAAGACAAAAAAAAATTTTTTTAATTAAAAAAAAAAGATACGATGGGATCCATGGGCCACAAAGTCATATATCCCTTTGTTCTTCAATTTCCCCACAATCTGTGTTTTTTTTTTTTCTTCCATATTCCTGCTTCCTTTAGAATTTTAATGACCTCAGAAAGTCTACTTTTGGAGTCCTAGGTAGAATTACTAAAGTGTGTTGATTTGAAAATGGGTCACATTTTGCATGACTGATTTAAAATTAGCAATGGACCCACTCTTTTCTCTCCGTACATCCTGCATTGTTTAATCCACATACATTTGCTCATGTTTCTAAGCCAGGCTGGGCCTTTCATCACAGAAGGGTTTTTATGATTCAGCTCAAACGTATTTTCTTTTAGATGTATTTCTTAACCTGGCAGCATGTATAGCTCCATGTTTTTTGGCCTTTTCTATTGGGAATTCAGAGTGAGCAGAAAGGAAGTTAGTGCAAAGAGAGACTGATGAAGAGAAAAACTAGCCGAGGAGCCAGGCCGCTCTATACTTGGGCCAGAAAGGTCTGGAAGGAGTGGCAGGACCACATATGGAACAAGCTAGTGGATGGAGCTGTAGCCAAGAGACCTGGGCTTCAGTTTTAGTCTTGCTAGACTTTCCTTGACTTTCCCTGGCCTTTAAGACCCTCCTCTATGATGAGTGGTAGGAACAGAGCATTTGCGGGCTTTTCTCCCAGCTCTGAAAAAGATATAAGGCAACAGTTCTATGAATATTTGGTTTCTATAGGAAACTGACTCCAGGAGCAATTAGCAAGACAAACGGCATGTGAGCATTGCCTTCTTGAATTAAAATCCTCCACTGGGAATATTTCAATGCTAAGGTGGAAATAAGGAGAGAACATAGCTGCATTTTCAATATAGTAGAGGACAATTCAGTAGCGCCTAGTATAAAATTGAACCAAACTAGATAACACAAAAGCTTGTGGTGAAGCTTCTCAGACACCCTTAAATGCTGAGCAGTCCCTACATTTATCAGAGCATAGGAGAGGCGTGTTTGTAACCATATACTCAGGTGGGAAGAAAATTGTTCTGAAGGATCACAGTTAGGTCATGATGGAGGTTGATCACGAGGCCAAGCAGGCAGTGGAGGGCTGAGCCGCGTGGTCTCCCCAGAGCTGGAGGGGGGCTGATGGGCACACGCCTGCAGTTACTTTCTGTCATTGGAGTAAGTGCTGACATGCAGGACGTGTGGAGGAAAATGAAAATCAGATGGTTTTCTGAAGGTCATATACTCACAACAAGGTTAGGCTCCTGACCACTGCGTAGACGATGAAGAACTGATTCCCCGGCCAGCCAGCACCGGGCGCCTCCTCTCCGTTAGAAGCATTCCTAGGGGCCACAGCAGTCCTAGACCAGGGCAATGGGGATTTCATAAAGTTCTGAATATTGGAGATAATTTGAAACTTTCCAACTTAAAATATGATTTGCTCTGTTCTCACATGAATCCTTTTGCTTATTTATTCTTTGCTATAGAGAAAAGATAGAATAAAAAATAAAAGTTTCACTTTCCCAACCCTTTATATACTTAGGTTGAAGAATCTTGGGGTGGTGTGTGACTTGGGTAAAACCAACCAATTGTACATGAGAGCATAATAGAAAAGTATAGAAACAAGAAAATGGGAGAAAGGTAGAAACATAGAGCTTGCTGGTTAGAATTCAGTGTTTTAAAAGCGAAGGCACTGAACTCAGTCTCTCAAGTTATTTCTCAAAATAAGCCCATTTAATTTCAACTTTCCTCTAAAATTATTCATATTTATACCATTTCAATGCAAATAATCTAAAAACTGATTCACTTTCCTAATTTCATGAAGCAATCCCAAAGGCTAATTCCATTATGTGTTCTTCCAACACTGCCTCATGCTGTGTAGCCCTTGAGTGTTGGGAGGGGGAGACGAGGAGGAGAAAGCAAATGTGTCTGTGACCCTTTCCCGTTTCAGTTGAAGGAAACTCTTCCACTCTTCTCCTAACATGTCTTTGATTTCTGTTTACATACAGTTGTTCAAGTTCATTGTGATTGGTTCTCATCCCATTTCCTGCATTTTCTCTTTGGGGAAGGTGGTTTATTAATGTTAGCAGAGGATCTTCTTTTGGAATAAAAATTATGTCTGAATGATGTTTCCAAAGTTAGTGGACAGTTGAGAAAGTCATCCCCCAAACTCTATTTTGTAAAAATAAGACTCAGGAAGTTGGTAATTATTGCCTGAAGCATCTACGTATAATCTCCACCATGACTCCCTTTGCTGTGGGTATGCAACTGGGGCTCTGCCTGGGAGAGGTGCTTTGGGCACTAAGGTCCTGACCACCCTCTGGTCCTCTTGCCGCTACCCCACCTGACTCACCATCTCTAGGGCATGAAGTCCTTCTACTTAGAACCTATGGACTCAGAGCAGCTACTGCAAACCTTCGCTTTCCTTCAAACCTTCACTAATGAGATCTACAGCAACCCCTTTCTCCTACATGTCAGGGGAGAAGTCTCCTGTTTTAAGAAATTTTTCAGCTTTCCTCCTCCACAGACATCTTCATCTGCTCCAACCTTTCCTCCTTCCTGTCGGCCTCAGGGAAAGGTGAGTGGACAACTCTCGTCCCAGGAGAGTCTCACGTTCAATCTATTTATCCCTTTTGAGAGGCAGCTCCATCAACAGACACTAATATGTTTTTCTTGTTTTTTTCTGTCCTTATGATCTACCCTTCCAATTCAGGTTCCCATAAGCTCTTACGTAGACTAAGACGGTGTCATTCTAATTGCTCTCTTAGCCTTCAATCTTATTTTTTGAAATTATTCCATCTCTATTATTTAAAAAAAAAGAAACAAACTCTGTTGGTTACAATGGAGAGACTCATCCCTAACCTACTTCAGGATTATCCAAGGGCATCATCAGGACCTTTTTGGTTTCTTAGCTCTGCTTTGCTTGCATATGGCTTCATTCTCAGGAAGCTCAGGCTTCATGTCTCTGTATGTGACAGAAAAAAATAGAACAAACATGGCTTTCATCTCCTCTGAGCTTGTATTGTTCTTATAATTCATGGTCTCAGAAAACCAAGAGTGAAGATTCTTTCTATGGCATCCATCTCAATCCCCAAAATGATGGAGTGGTGCTGCCTGGGTTATGTGTCCAAAGGCATGAAGCATCTGATTGTCCGTTCTGAGTTGCCTGTGGTCACTGACTTGGGGATGATAGGTGAGGCTGCACAGTTGGTGGTGCTGGTGAGTCAGGGATGGTAGGTGAAGATGCACAGTTGATGGTACCACCAAAATCACAGGAACTGAGCAAAGAGCAGTTTCCAAAGGAGAACCTGAGCAGCAAAGAAAAAACACATTTTAAAAAGAGGCCAAAATATAAGATATTCAGTATATGATCCCACAGAAACCGCTGACCTTTTCACTCCTCCGTTATAGATGTCTGTTCTCCATTGCCTACAGTGCTACAAACAAACCCTTTACCATGATTTCCAAGCCCTCCTGACATGAACCCCTCTTACAAGAATACCTTGTTTACCACTTCTTCCTCAAATACCACCTGATGTAGTTTATCTTTGCATGAAACCTAAGCCATCCTCCTCTTTTTTTTTTCCTCTTTGGTTCACTCATTTTTTCCCCCCCCCGGGACTCAGCTATTCATCTACAGTGCTAAAATTAGCATTCTTCTTTCATTGAAATATTTAATTCTATTGAAATTGTGTCATGAGAAAAAAATCATGCTACTGTTTTTCACTAATTTGTGTTTGATAGACTCAGAGTGACTTTTGTACATCATTTTTTCTCCTCCTCCATGGAGATCCTTTCATTTTTTTTGTCACTGCCTGCAGTTCTTTGATCATTTCTGTTGCTCTTTTGATGTTTTCTAAATCCTTTTAGTAATGAGGTACTCAAAATATAACAGCTGATGTAATGCAGCATTTTAACTTTATTAAGAATATTCTACCTTCCTGAAAATGAGCTCACATTTCATCAATATTTTTATTCTTTACATCTTCAACTGTTTTACTAACAAGTCATTATGTGCAGACAGCAGACTAATTATTTCCTTGTTTCCTCCACCGCAGTTGGTGCTGTGATTTTTCCACATGTTCTTAAAGTTAGAAGAAGGATCATTAAGGATACCAGCTAGAATTCAAAATTCATAACTTGAGCACAACTAACACAGGTTTTTTTGTTTGTTTGTTTTTGTTTTTTTTTTTGCGGTACGTGGGCCTCTCACTGTTGTGGCCTCTCCCGTTGCGGAGCACAGGCTCCGGACGCGCAGGCTCAGCGGCCATGGCTCATGGGCCCAGCCGCTCCGTGGCATGTGGGATCTTCCTGGACCGGGGCACGAACCCATGTCCCCTGCATCGGCAGGCGGACTCTCAACCACCGCGCCACCAGGGAAGCCCTAACACAGTTTTATATTTCCAGCAAGTTCTATCTAATAGATATCAGAATTCCAAAGTCTAGATTCATTGCATGTATTTTTGTACATTATAAGTAAAACAGTTTCAAAAATGGCATATCTTCCTGTTTCTTTTTTTTTTTTTAACTTTTTACAATATATATATTGTAAACAGCTTTCCTTGTATCTATACAGTGTGAAACCTTCATTAGAACACTTGGTTTGCATGTGCAGTTTAAACTACGACTACCAGCATTTTAACCTAGACGTTGCTTTTCGTTTCCAGCATGGCCATGAGCTAATCACTAATCATCTGAATAACAGTTTGATTATCTGTGAAGTGGGGATAATCATAACTGGGATTTTGTCTGGATAAATTGCATAAATAGATATGAAAGCACATGAAAGTCTGTAAAAGGGTCCTCAGTTGGAAGCTGCGTTTTACAAACAGCCTAGTTAAATAAACAGTTTGCCTCAAGGGGTATTCTCTAGAAAGGAAAGGAGAACTAATTTTATAATAGCTCGTGTAACATGATTTATAAGTGTTTTTTATTTCAGGTAGTCTCTCTTTTTTCTGTGGTTTAATAATGCTTTAAAATTCACATTGACAGTTTTCTCCCCCCTCCTCTTCTTTTCTTTTCCTCCCTAAGGCTGTGGCTGTTCCCTTTCTTGAAGTCAATTCTATTACAACAAACTTTTCAAAGTAGTTTTTTTAGTCCATTTCAACTTCACTGTTATCTTTCCAAACTGTTCGCTTCTTGTCAAAAATGTAATTATCAATCCAGGTCTGGGACAGTATTTCTGACTTTCCATTACATTGCTTGTTCCCACTGGAGTGCTCAGAACAAGAAGTGATTTCATTGTTTCCTCCACCTGCAATCTCCTTTAGAGGCAAAATGATGGATCTAAATTTTATGCTTTTTTTTCTATAGCATACCCAGTTGAATACTCTTTTGTTCAAGGATATGATCCCTCAGTTGCCACTGGTGTTATTTTTTTGGTGTTTCCTCAAAGTTTATTCCTTTACTATTTACATTGCTTTGCTCTTATTCTCGCGGATTTTATTAAAATAAATTAGAAACCCTCCTTTGCTACACAGCCTTGTTTCTCCCGTCCTCACCATTTGCCATGTATTTCTACCTAGGTTATGGCAACTGTCTCCCAACTGGTATTCTTTTCTCCAGGCTTTCTCTTTTATTGTCTGTGATGAACAGACTCATCATCCTTGTTTCATGAAGTCTCTGCTCTGTTAAAAAAAAAGAAAAAAAGAAAAATTGTATATAAAAACGCTATGAACATGGGAGCTACAGAGACTTGGCTGCACCTGCTTTGAACTATGTGTTTAAGTTACTCCCTGTGGTAACTTACTTCCTCTTTCCGAGAAATTTCTGTGAAATTGTTACGGAACCAAACTGAGGTCAGCTCACTCATACCCAGTAAAGTGCATCTACTGTCTCCAGGTTGTGGTGAAGGAAAGTGTGGCCAAGCAAGGAGAATGGGCAGCTCGTGTTCAAAAGACCCACCAGGGAAGGATTTTTAAAATCAGGGTGAGGGAGAGGTTGCAGGATGTGTGACCAGCTTGTGCACAATTCTCTGCTTGGTTGGTGGTGAGGTAATAGGGTGGTATTTCTGGAGTAACCATCACCAACCTTTTGGTTCCAGCTGGTCTGGGGTCTCTGTGCTTTTGGTTAGCAAATTCTATTTGATGAGAGTCTGCTTTCTTTAAAAGCACTTAGGAATATGCATCAGACACTATTATCTATGTCCTTCCGGGGGAACTAACGATTCTGTGACTCACGCCCCTTATATAGTGAAAGAACACACACAAACACACCATTTACAATCACTCAAAACAATGAAATACTTAGGTGTAATCTAACCAAACATGTATAGGATTGTATGCTGAAAACCACACAATGCTGCTGAAAGCAAGCAAAGATCAAAATAATGGCGAGAAATTGTGTTCAAGCATTGGAAGACTCAGACTAAAGATGCCAGTTGTCCCCAAATTGATGTACAGGTTTAACACAATTGCTATCAAAATATCAGCAAGATTTTTCGTAAGTCCAGGCAAAGTTATTTTAAAATTTATATGGAAAGGCAGAGGAACTAGAATAGCTAAAAAAGTTTTGGAAGAGAATAAAGCAGGAGAAACAGTCCCCCCAGTTTGAAGGCTTAGTATGAAGCTACAGTAATGCAGACTCTGTGGTGTTGGTGGAAGGGTAGACACGTAAATGAAATGGAATGGAAAGCCCAGAAATAGACCCTTTGAATGTTGACAAAGGTGCAGATGCAGTTCAGTGGAGGAAGAACAGTCCTTCAGCAAATAGCACTGGAACAACTGGATGTAAATACACACGTAAAAGGACATTCACCTATGCCTCATACGTTAGACAAAAATTAACTCAAGTGGATAAAACAGTTAAATATAAAATGTAAAGCTATAAAACTATCAGAGAAAGATTGGAGGTAGTTTTTACAATTTGAGACTAGGCAAGTTATTAAACTTGGCACCAAAATGCAATCCATAAATGGAAACATTGATTAAATAGATCTCATCAAAATTAAAAACTTTTGTTCTTTGAAAGAACATATGAGGGAGATGGAAAGACAAGCTACAGAGTGGAAGATAATATTTTCAAGCCATATATCTGGTAAAGGACGGGTGTCTAGAATATATAAAATGTCTAGAATACGTGAAGAGCTTTCAAAACTCAACAATAAAACACACACAATTAACAAATGGATGAAATATATGAACAGACCTTTCACCAAAGGAGGTATATAGATGGCAGATAAGCCCATGAAAAGATGTCCAACATCAGTAGCCATCAGGAGAATGCAAATTAAAACAAAAATGAGATAGTACACACCTATCAGAATATCTGTGATTAAAAAGAAATCGTGACACCACCAGTGCTGTCAAGGATGTGGAGAAACTAGATCATTCAAACATTGCTGGTGGGAACGTAAAACGGTGCAGCCACTCTGGAAAACAGTTCGGCAATTTCTTTTAAAAAGCTAAACACACAACTAACATGACAACAGTTGCACACCTTGGCATTTATCCCAGAGAAATGAAAACTTATGTTCATACAACATAATAATATAATAATAAAAACAGGAATATTTATAAAAGCTTCATTCATAATAGTGAAAAACTGGAAATTACTTAGAAGTCCTTAAACATGCAAATGATCAAACACATTATGGTACATCCACGTCTTGGAATACTACTCAGCAATAAAAAAGGAATAAACTATTGATACATACAACCAGTAGATGAATCTCCAGAAGACTATGCTGACTAGAAAAGAAAACAACCCCCAAAGATAACATACTATAACATGTCTATGACATTCTTAAATGACAAAATCATAGGAAAAGAGAACAAATTAGTAGTAGTCAGGGTTTAAGGAGGGGTCGGGGCTGGGGAGAAGTGAGTGCAGCCATAAAAGGTCAACGGTGGGGATCCTTGTGTTGATGAAAATGTTCCGCGTCTTGCCTGTTTCAATATCAAAGGATAGTTTGGCAAGAGGTTACCATGGGGGAGACTGGATAAAGTTTACACGGGATCTTTCTGTATTACTTCTTACAGCTGGATGTGAATCCTAAAATATGAAGTTTAGTTTTAAAATAACGGAATCCCACAGTAATTTTTTACCAAATCACAGGTGGAAAAACTAAATATTCACACATTTTCCATTTTCACCTCTCTAACCTTTTTATTTAGTAAGTTCTACTGATACTTAATTCTTATGTGTATATAAGCCTTACTTTGTTTTGGAAATAAGTATCAGTTAGCTGGTGGCAGAAAGTGGCAGTTTTGGAAGATATTCTTTCCTTGTTTTCCTTTTTACTGTTATTATAAAAGGAAAACATTAATGCTGTCAATAAAATTTAATTATTGTAATAGCATATGTAATAGTATACATTGTATTCTGAATATAATCATGTAAGAACTATGTAATCTTGGTAAATTATGTAAGAACGTAATCTATGCCGAAGGATAAATAACTTTCATTGAGGACCAGTTGCTTCAGTCCAGCCTTTTACTGGGATTTTTTTGAGCAGGGCTTTAGAATCTGCTAGGCTGTTATTATTACTCCATTGTGCCATGGAAATAAATGTTTGTTAACCCTTTTTACAAGCCATACAGCCTATCTAATTCAGCACTAGGAAAAGTCAGAACTGTATAAATTGTCAAAGAGTATGTTTTCTGTGAAAGCAAACTGCCTCACAGATGAAATTTCCTGAGTTGAGACCAGCAATAACGCAACGAGGCTGACACGTGAGGACCGGCTCTGTCATCCGGGATGCTTATCTTGTCTTCAGTAAATGATGGTATTAGACAAGGATACTTCAGACCAAGAGAGCAACCGATAGGATTTTTATGAGTTTTCTCCTTGAACAATATGATGATAAATTCATACAGTAGCATTTGATTTTTGTTCCCCTCCCTACCAGGAGGATCAAGCAAAGCAAAGGAGTTTGCATTTCAGTCTTAGAAGCTTTTTGATGCATGACAGCATAATAAGAATTAAGCTCTACACTTTAAATGAGGAACAAGCCAGTTTTTCAAGCTGTCTCCTTCAGTGTTCCTGTCTGCTTCTCCTGTTATTTTTTTTCCTTCTCATTTTTAGCTTCACGTTATTTTTTTGAGGCACAATAGAAAAAGTGGCTAATAAAATAGTAATAGGCATAACCTCCGAGTTTCCATTTATAACCGTCCCTTCATCGTAACATATGAGCATACTGGAAAAATTCTAAAGCCACTGACAATCTTTCTTTTGAGAAGGAAAGGAAGCACCTTTTAGACTTATTCCTAAAAATGCTTACCGTCAATGTATTGAAAACAAAATCTTATACTCTGAAACCATTTCTAAGGCATCATGTGTATAGAACTATACACAGCATCATAGTTTTTTTGCTTTGAAAAATATAAAATCAATGCTTCTATAATTTTGTTATTATCAATAATAAAACATATAGAAGATACAGAAAAGTAAAAAAAGGAAATGAGACAACCACATAGCTAAAACCACTAAATGTTAGACTAAATTTAAATAGTTCATTTTATTAATATTCACTGAGTATTTGTTTTGTGTCTTGGCTACGGATATAGAAGTTACAAATGGACGAGTGCTCAGAGATTTTACATTCTAATCAACCAGGAGGGTAGGGGTGCTCTCCCCAACTTTGTCCAAAGCTCCACTTCGTGTTAGGGTCTGGCATAGAGGCAAGGTTTCCTTCCTGCCTTGTTAATAATAATGAATTATTTCACATTCTAATGATAATAACATAACATAATTCATTGCTCCCAAGGCATGGATTTTTTTCACATTCATGTTTTAATACCTCTGATTTGGGATGTGTCTTACAGTCACTAATAAGAGGACCTTACGCCACTTTTTCATTTTCTTTTTCAGTGTTGCAGGAAATAGTGCATCTTATAATCGAGGGTATCTGAGACTTGCTGTTCTTCCAGGTTGCGTTGAGGACAATGAGGAAAGGGTCAGCAGTGGGCAGAGGGCTGGGTGTGTTGGGGCTTCAGGGTGGAGTGACAGGACCTGTCTCCACGGAGAGCAGAGTTGGGTGACATGAGGACAAGCCCTCGGCTGTCTGGGAGCTCCTCCAACGGGTGGTAGCAGCCAGAGCACTGTTGCTGAGCAGGGTGGTGCAGGTGAACGGCCGGAAGACCAGGATGCGCTCGGGAGGGAGCCATGGCGGATGAGTTCTGCTGAATCAGGCAGGAGTGAGATCAGGACTGTTGAACATGTGAGCGTCGTGCTTCGTCGCGGTGCCCTGAGGAACAGCTGGAGGTTCTGTGCAGGCTATGGCCTGAGCTGACACACATCTTAAAGGACAGTGTGAGTGGTGTGTGGAGTGTAGACTGTTGGATGGGTTGGAGGCCGGTGTGAAGGCAGGGGTGGGACAGGAGGAGAGAGGAGCTTCCACTAGATCAGTGAGGACTCGTCAGATCTGAGTATATACTTTGGAGGTAGAGCTGACCAGGTATGTTGACTGGACGTCTCCACGCAGGTGAGATGGACAGATTGCTGCTTTAGGAAGAGTGACTGAACGGATGCCACAGAACCAGGTGGTCTGAGGGTGGGACGCTTTAAGTCAAGTATCTGCTGCTGGTGGGCTTCTCGTGCACACGAGGCCTTCAAATAACTGGGAGCAGGCGGCTGAGTTGGGAGAGGAACTGGGCCTGGAATCACCTGTTGGCCACTCGGACCCACTTTCCGTCCCTCTCCCCTGACTCCGAGTCTGTGCCCTGAGGACCAGGCCCATCAACAGGCGCCTTCACCCTCTGACCTCGTGTGGTTTCACAATTGAGGGAGCTGGAGAGACGGGGCAGAGTGAGAAAGGGGTGTTGAATCCCCGCTCCCCCTCCTACGGGGTCGAAGCAGGGGCTTCTCCCGGGTGACCTTTCCTCTCTGGGAACAGCCCTCGCCCAGCGGTGGTAAGCTGGCCCCCAGACACTGGACTCACTGATCCTTGTGGTTCACTTCAACCCAATCACAAGTGCACCCAGTATTCCCGCCGTGAAACTGCCCTTCACTGATACTTTCGAGTGTGTGGCTTCCTCCCAGGACCCTGGCTGATACAGGGGAGGTGAGAAAGTTAAGAAACCAGTGTCCAGGGAGTGAATAGAGTATGAGAGCAGATTTGTCTGCAGACGTTAAGTTAGGTTTTTTATTCGGCAGCAAGATAAGGGCAACTGGCTAGGGATGCAGGGGATACAGGTAAAAAGTTCAGAGACCAGATCAAACAGTTACATGGAGAATTTACATGAATGAAAAGAAATTGTTTTTCTCATTTTTTTAGGCTTAGAGAAATGATATAATCCCAGTTATAAATATTCACCACTTAAAAGACTTATTTGTACTTCATATTCAAGGAAGGAAAAATTTTGAAATGTCTACACCACAGTGTGGTGAAATCACAATTCAACTGTCAGGGAATATTATTTTCTTTGATATAGGCTTATTTGGAATAAGCAATATTGAAATAACTAGATCTCTTTCTAAACACTGTGAAGACGTTAAACAGAACAATCATCAACTCATTTTGATATTTAATTTTGCCAGTAAGTATATGAACTTCTACAAGTAATTCGATGAATTTTGCATTAGGGATTATATGGACCTGAAATGAAATGAAGCCTTTAAAAAAATCTGTTTAATCATACCCTATAGATGTAACGTTCTGAAAGTATATTGCACGTAAATTGGAAAGGCTCTGAGGAATATTTCCTGACATTTTGTCTTAAAATTTACCACCAAAAACCTCAAAGGCATTCTTAAATATTTCTAAGGTGATTCTGAAAACATCAGCATGCTATTCAGACCTCAGATCCTGTCACCAGTATTCTCCTAGGGGTGCCAAGAGTGACTTTCAGATTCTTTTAGTTTATGGGAAAACAGAGGAACAGCTCAGTGTTCTGCTACCTAAAGAGGAATAATTTAGCTCTCCAGAGGGAATGTTTTATCTGGGAATATTTAGCTCTCCAGAGGGAATGTTTTACCTGGGAATATTTAGATCTCCAGTGGGAATGTTTTACCTGGGAATATTTAGCTCTCCAGAGGGAATGTTTTACCTGGGAATATTTAGCTGTCCAGAGGGAATGTTTTACCTGGGAATATTTAGATCTCCAGTGGGAATGTTTTACCTGGGAATATTCAGATCTCCAGAGGGAATGTTTTAGCTGGGAATATTTAGGTCTCCAGGGGGAGTGTTTTACCTGGGAATATTTAGGTCTCCGGAGGGAATGTTTAGCCTGGGAAGCACGTGAAGTGGTGAAGAGCCCTAGTGCACAGGGAATCTAAATAGTTGATGTAACCGGGAAACAGAGCATGAAGGAATTCGCAGTCCAAGAGGGACTGACTGAGCCACCACCAGCAGCCCTCTTTTTTTTTCCGGGGAATTGGACAGTGAAGAATTTGCTCTTATCTCTTTTAAGTGGGAGAATTAAAAGCTAATGCAAACTTGAATTTAGCTTCGGATCAGAAGAAAAGAAAAGCAGGGAGGCAGACGTTCTGTCATTCCTACTGAAAGAAAAAAACCTTAATGACTTGGATGCTAACTGGCCGGTTGATAGGCTGGCAGAGCAGGAGGATGCCCCGTCAGTGTGAGATCCCGGGGCCCATGCCTGGCTTTGTAAGACGGTGATTAGGCTGCTCAACAAGAGTTCCCACCGAGGAGGCACAGGACACATACTAATTATGTAACAGGGAGACCTTGAGAAATGAAGCCCAAAGAAAACCGTGCACACCACGTGCCACCACCACCAACAGAAAAGAAAATCTTCAATTTAGGAACAGAGGGAAAATTAAGAAAACACGTTGTTTACTTAATTCCCAACTTGAAAAGCAGAAGCAATTCTCATAGGAAATGGTTGTAGGAAAAATGTTGTACAATGGAAGGCCCTATGGAGGAAACCAAAATAAAGCTAAAAGGAGGGAAAACAGAGAAACAAAGAAGAATTTTGAGGAAATAGAAAAGTAACAGCACTGTTATATCAGAAGTCATCAACTTAAGTTTCTTCCTGTCTTTCATTGTTTCTTTAATTCTTTCATATTTTATCAGAATGACTTCTAACCTTCTAAACTACAGATAAAATGTATTTTTTAGATTACAGTTTAAAAAAAAAACAAGGTTACTCTTGTAGCATTTTTAAATAAACTTATTTTTTAGCCATTTGTTCCCACATCTTAAAATGAATCTTAGAGGCCAGTATGCTTTTGGGAGAGGCTGACAATACCTGTTCTTTATTGATAATGTATATTCTTCAATTATTAACTGGACTAACTGGTATGTTCTGTGTGTGTTTAGTCGTTATACTGGGAAATAAATTTATTTCACATAAACAGTGTAGAATACACATAGAATTTCATTTTGAAAATGATTACTAACTTTCAATAATAAAACTTTATATACTTTCAATAATACTAACTTTCAATAATAAAGAAGTACTGACAGTCTTTCTAAAGGTTTCCATTCATATATCTGTGCCAAAGGACCTGGCAATAACTCTCTACAAAAGTGAATTCCAGTGCTGTAAATATATTTTCATTACTTGACATTCCTTAAGAATAAATTCTTGACTTGGTTGTTCCTGTAACCATCTATATTCAATTTGCATACATTCTCCACCTCAAATATTATATTTAAAATTTTTTCTTAAAATTGATTCCATTTTTGTACAGTCATATTCATATTTCTCCTTATGCCTCTTCACTACCACAATATCTATAATAAAAAGATACAAACAATCTAATACGTTAGTTTTCTGGTGATTTGTTGATTGATAACTGCCGGTTGGGCACTGAAACTCTTTCTTAACCACAGAATAGGCAATGGCAAGAATCAAACAGAAAAAGGAATTCACCTAAAGAGCTTTGATATAATCACATTAGTCTTTGATAGCATTGAGCATCTATTTACATATGAAAAATGATTACATAACAATGTGCATTACAGTAACTAACAGCGCCAAAACAACAGTGGATATTTTCTCTGTCTCCTTAGGCATGCTCATCACCAGACTGGTAGGAAAAGCCAGTTATACGCTACAAAAAATTATTTTTCCAATATTATAGATAAACGGGAAGAAACTCTAGAAAAGTCATCGAACATGTTATCATTTTGCACAGAGGAAAGGTAGAGTGAGAGATGCAGTGTGTTTTATCTTAATTTCAGCAGGCCTCTGGGTATCATTCTACCTGAAACACAAAGGGAGAAACCCAGTAAGCAAGTCTGGGCAGTAGTTTAGTGGTGGGAATGAAGTAAATCAAATAAAAACAGGAGAAAGTTCATGCAAATGCAGTTTAACCCTCATACTGGGGAGGGGTCCATGCCCTAATGAAAAACGGCATGGAATTGGGGTGGGCAGAGAGGAGGCAAGATGAGTACAGGTTAAATAACTTCTTTAAAACTCAGAGTGCTAGCCTGACTAGCAGATAAAGACAGATGCGATTTTCTGATAAAAGTAATGGACACACAGACTGGAATATAAAAGTGGTGCATTTCAGAAACTGACTAGTGGAACAGGGGATGGGGAGATTCTGAGTATCCAAGGTTACTGCATTTCTGTAGGGCGAAGAATGGTCATCAGGGTCCCGCAGGGTCGGCAGCAGCCCAGATATTACATCTGTAAATAGATGTGGAAACTGAGGGGCACTGATTTTTAGCTGTTATAACAAACTGGGGGATTATGAAATATCTAGAGCTCCTCTGTCCTGTGGGGAGGGCCAGAGAGGCAGCTCCGTTGGCATCTCAACACCATTCCCATACTTTTATCATCTCTATCCTGTATCATCAGGTCCAAAAGCCTGGAAACTAATTCCCAGGACCCCTCGCCAGCAGGAGGAACTAAAACAAGAAGAGAGGATTAAAAGTTCCAATAATGCAGTCAGAAAACCCTGAATTTAAACCTTATCTTCACCCTTTATGATTGAGACTGTTCAATGTTTGGAATATTACTTAATTTTCTTCAAGTTTCAGTTCTTTTATCTGTAAAGTGAGTTAAATGATAGAATCTATCTCATGTATTTGCAAAAATTTTGTGAACTGGTACAAAGATGAAAGAAGCTGCATAAACAGTATCCCCATGATAAATACTCATTAAATAGTTGCTATGTGCCAGCCACTGTGCTCAGCATTAAAAAAAAAAGGAAAAGTAAGGAAAAACAAAGCAGATACAGCCTCTGCTTATTAACTCCTTTAAAATTTATATAACATGTATTGAGTAATTTACATGGTTCTCAGCACATAGTAAGCAGTTACTAAATATTATCTGTTGTTATTAACATTGGTAGTAATAATGCTATAACATCTTCCTTACAGCAGATATACCTAGATCTCCATAGAAGGTGTATCATGGAGGAAATATGAAACATATATCTGTGTGTATTTTTATGTATGTGTATATGTATACATATATATTTATATATATATTTAGTAACTATATTTTATCTCAGATTTCTCCTTTATAATTCCAGTATATAAATACATATACTTATACATGCATACCCACACAGATATCAGTTGGTGGATACAGATATAGACAAATAAGAAATAGTCAGTGACCACCACCCCTGGAGCACTTCATTGCACAGCCTGTGGGACCAGACACAGCAGCTCTGGCCATGGGCGTGAATGTTTTGGGGCAGTAGGGGATGGGGCGCTATTGGTTACTCATTATAGGTAAGATAAAAATTATAAACTATAGAGGAACGGGGCTTCCTTGGTGGCGCAGTGGTTAAGAATCCGCCTGCCAATGCAGGGGACATGGGTTCGAGCTCTGGTCCAGGAAGATCCCACATGCCGCGGAGCAACTAAGCCCATGAGCCACAACTACTGAAGCCCGTGCGCCTAGAGCCTGTGCTCCGCAACAAGAGAAGCCACCGCAGTGAGAAACCCGCACACCGCAACGAAGAGTAGCCCCTGCTCGCTACAGCTAGAGAAAGCCCGCGTGCAGCAGCCAAGACCCAATGCAGGCAAAAATAAATACATTCATAAAATAAATCTAAAAAAAAATAAATTAGAGGAACGAATAATTAACACCCAGCATACTTTATTTCATATCAAATTTCATACTGAATAGCTATTTTAACAACTTTATGAAGGTATATTGTATGTGCATTTTAAAAATGAATAATCTGATGAGTTTCGAGCAATGTAGCCACTTGTTTTCAAGGCTCCCACAGTCAGGATAACAGCCCTGAAAGTTTCCTTTTGCTTCTGTGCCCTCGTTGGGGCTGTTATGGAGACAGTTCCTATCAAGACCTGTGTACAAGTCTTTGTATGTATGTTTTCATTTCTCCAGAGTACCTGCCTGCATGTGGATGGTCAAGTAGCACTGTTTAACTTTTTAAGAAGCTACCAAACTGTCTCCCCACGTGGTTGTAGCATTTGTATTCCCACAAGCCATTCATGAGGGTTTCAGTTTCTTTAAATTCTTGCCAGCATTGGTGTGGTCAGTCTTTTAAAGTTTAGCCTTTCTACTGAGTGTGTATGAAAACCTTTTCTCCCCCATCATTTGAATTTGAATAGTTTCTTTGGGAACCTCACTCATATACACATTTTGGAGGCATATTTAAGATCCTCTGTGTTGTTTGCTTTCTGGTGTCATGTTTTTTGAAGCCCAGCTTCTGTCAGGATCTTTGCTACAGTCTGAAAGTTTGCAGAAGCTCCAGGAGGTCTGCTTCTCTGTGCTTCTCCAGGAGCTCTTCCCCTTGGAAGTTCCATCCGGAATCGGTTCTGGCTGCAGAGCTGTTTCTTTCTTTGTTTGCTTTGAATGCTGATTAAACATTCCTTGTGTGTGGTGTGAATGTTGCTTTTAGGCCCCCAAACTGTCCAGCAGAAATTGTTTGGGGCTTTTGAAAACTATGTAGTATTTTAAAAATCTACTTAATGTTAAACATCAGGCTCTGGGAGAAGAATACCTGTTTACTCATGGAGTTCAGGGATAAGAAACGGTGGAGGCTGTTATGAGATAATGTGATTTGACAAAGAAGGCTTGGTTCTTGACTGAGTTAACCTTAATTTCACTTCTAGGTGTTACAGCTCATTTACTTTCTTACTTCAGACCTCTCCAAGGGCACTTGCCAGCCCTGGGGTTTCCCAGCTCAGCTCATCAACAGATGCTAACATCATACCCTGACAGCAATTGATTTGACATGAAAACACCTCCTCTGAGGCAATTGGTCCCCTAGAGAGGGTTTTGAAAGAGCTCTTGTTTTATTTCTGAATTTGATTAAAATACCTTATTAGTTGGTTGAGAAAATTAGATACTTGCCTTTACATTACCATGGAATTTGGAGAAAACCTTATAAAAGAGATCAATGTAGTGCACAGAAGTTTTATGAACACCATTATTTTGCAGGACTTGTTATGAATATTGGATTTGCAGACTCTGGCCTAATAAATTGTTCTGTACCTAATGGATCTGAAATATGAATATCTTCTCATAAATAGTATTGATGGGAAAAGGCTCCCATGGAGTGTAAAATAATCTCCATATTCAGGAGTCAATTAGTACAAAGACATTTCTTTTCCTTTCATCTTTATTAAACATTTTGACCATTTGACTACGGAAGTCTTCATTTTAAGTTTTTCAAAAATATATCTGTAGGAGTTGATGAATAGTTAAATATTATTAGCAATACTTAATTTTTACGATTGCTTCTAATTATTACTAAATAGGGCACGGGGTCATCTACTTATTAGTAACTTTGGCTTTAAAGAAAGCGAGACTGTTTCTGTCTTCATTTTTGGGTATTCAGCTTGTTTTTCTGTCCAATTTTATTTGTGGCATTTTATGATTTGCAATGAAGTATGGTGGCCTTAAATTTTCAAAGCACAGTAAAGTCTGAGCATTTTTTGTTAAGTTTACCCAGTGTTTCCAAAGTAACATAACTAGTAACAGACCAGTAAATGCAGCTTCACACCAACTACCGGGTACCCTGTTTATGTGAACTGCAAAGCTTAGTGCGGGCAGCTGAGGGAGTGTTTCTACCATTTAAAAAAGAATGTAAGTTTATACATTTAAAAAAAACTGATTAGAGTGTCTCGCCTTGAAATAGGCAGAGACAAGGAAAAAAACAGTGTATTTTTGCCTTGTGTCATCATCTGTCCTGTTGTTTAATAAGGAGAAGTCACTTCAAGTGACATTGAAGAATGAGATGCAGGAATCGTCTGGGAGAGCCAGTAGGGATGCATGCCAAGCTTACCTCTCCATTGATTGACTTTAAACGTGATCGTCCTCATTAAAATGAGTCAGAGCAGTCAAGGGATGTTCTCAAATATCTACGAGTCTGCTGTTGACCATGTGATGTTTAATCTACAGGACAGAATAGCTTCTTATATTATTAAAAAAGATGATGATGAAGAAATCATTTAAGTCTTGTGACTTGTGGGATGGAATTCTTGGGAGCAGTGTGAACCTCACAGAGAACAAAATCCTAGGTATTCTAGAGGCATCAACTTTCTAGAAGCAGCAAATGCCCTTCCCTTATATTCACTGTCATTTAATGGAAACTGTGAGAGACAGGAAAATACAAAATTTGAAAATGTCAATTAGTTATAGTTTCATGCAATAACCTTTTTTCACAAATTATTAGAGATATTTTCAGAGCAGTTCCAGTTCACTGTTTCTTATCCTATATAGACCCAAGTGTGAGGTTGGTAGTGACTCAGTTCTACTGGAGATAAAATTCCTTTTGTTCTGAGTGGCCAGCACAATGCAGATTCCATTACTCAGTGCTGTTGGTCTCTACATGCTAAATCTTCTGGGTTTTCTTTGACCAGTTCAATATTAATAGATCATAGTGATCCAAACGCGTCACAAGTGCACGTATGCAGGTGCTGTGGTCTTACCTTGGTTACATGTACATCTTTTAGACAGAAAGACAGAAAGAGAGCAGCTGAATCTAGTCAGTTTTTCTTCAGTGTTTTGAGGGCAGAAGTGCTGAACAACTACAGGCACAACAGGAAAATGGAAGCTCGCTGCTCCCCCATGTAGGACAGGGCATTTTCAACACGTAACTGTAATTACCGCCAAAGGCATTTATGACGCAGGAAGTCTACCCTTGTCACCGTCAGGGCAGCACATCTTCCTGGGAGTTTACAGCAACAGGCACCTTCCTTTATGCTACTGTTATTTGAATGGCAGATGACATATTTTTTTAATGTATTTATTTTATATTGTTTGACTAATATGAACCCTTCTGTCCTAATAGGAATGGCAAAGGAAGTGATGTCATTTTATATCACAAGAACACATAAATTTTTCTTTTTATCAGTGATGAGAATCATTTTGTGTCCAAATTATGATATTCGTGTGGTATTTTAGGTATCATCTTTATTACATCACTAAGTATAATTATAAAAACTACAAGAACAACAGCAAAAGAATCTTTTTACTTTTTTTCCACTCTGCATGACCTATGGCAGAATCACAAAGCTACACATATTCATATACAACTGTGAATGTGAACACAAACTAGGTATGTGACTTTTTGATACGTTTTTCCTTGATGTACTCTCAGTGAATGCAGTAATAGGCACCGTGGCCAACTATTCAGCAGTTTCCCAAACTTTTAATCTCAGCAAATTGCATTCTGCATAAATAGACTGAACTAGGCAATATCTGCCTTTTTAAAACAAACAAAATTTATTTAAATTGTGATATATACAATTTGCCCTTGCATGAAAATTAGCTCCCTATATTGATAAAAGTGTGCGCGTCCCTATTTGTAGTTGAAGAATGAGTATATTAAAAACAGAAATTACTCTTTAAAAAGAAGCAAATTATAATTTTATTTTCTCAAAGACCATTGGAGAGTCTGCCTTTTTAAGTGATAGCATGAGAAGATTTTCCTGATTTTGTAAGTATCTGAAAATAGTTAAGTAATTTACGTGTTTGTTTCTTTCCGGGTCTGAATCAGTTGATTTAAACAAAAGGGCTGGTCCGTGGGGCTAGTGGAGATGATCCTCTGCTATCTAAGTGGTAAGGAGAGACAAGGAGTCTGGGAGAAGCATATGTTTATTACATGACCTACCAGTTTCACTCCTAGGTATCCCCCCAGGAGAAAGGAAAACACATGTCCACACAAGATTTGTGCTTCAGTGTTCATAACACTTGATTCATAGGAAATGGGGACAGCTCAAACTGGAAGCAACGCAAAGGTCTGTCAGCTGTTAATCAGATAGACACATGTGGTATATCCATACAATGGAGTACTAATCAGCAATAAAAAATTGTAACTACTGATATCCAAGACAGCGTGAATGAATCCCCAAATCATTATGCTAAGTGAAAGAAGCCAGACACAAAAATGTAGGTAATGCATGATTCTATTTATGTGAATCTCTAGAAGAGGAAGAACTGTGGTGACAGAAATCACATTACTTGTGTGACTTCCTCAGGAGCCCTCCAGAGAGGCCTTCCTACCATGTATCCACCCATCACCCTCTGGGAAGTTCCTGGCCAGTCACTGGGTCCAGTCTGTAAAGACCATTACAGACTTCTTATAGTGATGCATTTTCCTCTAGAGTTAGCTTTTCAATATCTTGCATTATCACTTTAACAACAACAACCAAAAAACCCTACTCATTCCGTAAATTCTTAAAAATATGTTTCATTATTTCACCCTGAAAGTGAGCATAGAACCAACCAAATACAGTTTTATTGTTTTCAAATACTGTAGTAAAAAGACCACCACCACAATAAAAGTTCACACAGGTTTTTAAATGAACAGCCCAGAAGAACACTATCAATATGCAGTGTCAGTCTTTTTAATGTAACATAAAACCTGATTATTAGACAATGGGACAACAAGAATCAGGAAATATCAGCGATTATTCTCAATCATGGAAAGCATTTTACTTATCAATTATATATCGGTGTGCAAATGTGTAATATCTTTAGATGTTTTTAAAGAATCCTTTCAACTCATGAACATGATGGTGGCTGTAATAGAAAGTTTAAACTGTTAATACTCTATGACCTATGCCTAAAAGTATAATTGAAAGCATGACAACGGGATAGAGGGAGGCCCCAAATTTCAGCCTTTGGCCAGCTTTTCAACTAAAATAGTAGGGGCACATTTTTAATAATGCTTATATGTGTTTGCTTCAAAATATATATTTTACAATTTTACAACAGTTTTAGATTTAGTGAAAAGTTTCAAGGATAGTAGAGTTCCCATATACCCCACACACAATTTCTCCCCTCGTTAGAGTCTCATATTGTAGTATGCTGCATTTGTCACGTTGAGACGTTATTAACTGGAGTCCGCACTTCATTCAGATTTCCGTAGTTTTTACCTAGCGGCCTCTTTCTGTTCCAGGATCCCATTCAAGATCCAAGGTTACATTTACTCAACGTGCCTCCTTAGGCTATAACTGTTTCTCAGACTTTCTTTGTTTCTGATAACCTTGACAGTTTTGTGGAGAACCTGCTGGTGCCCGGTGATTTTGATGCATGTTTCTCTTGCTCTCATGAAGTAGCATCAGAAGACAGGACCCCATGATGTTGCAGGCTGCAGGGCCAACCCTCTGCACTGAGACAGGTAGCACTACTGGGTCTCAATCTTCAGCTCAAAGTCAGCTTTTAGGTCTCAAATCAGGTTCCTGGGTCAGCAGGGAGATCAGAGAATTTGGCCAAGTAAATGTGGCTCTCCTAGAGTCCCTGATCAGTATCTTGAATAAAATCGTCATTTTGTGCGTAAGTGCTCTCTGAGGCCCTGTCCCTTAGTTTGGACAGTACTGACCCTGAGTTTGGGAACTGATAGTCCAGTAGCTTCTGTGAGACAAGAGAGGAAGAGCTAGAAGAGTTTATGTCTGTGGTTATGTGTCTTCTGGATTTCTAGGATCCTGTAATTCAGGATGGGGGCCCCGAGGGGAAAGAGAAACAGAGCAACATCATTCCTGACTCATCTTAGCTGTTGATAACATCTTTGAGAGCATCTCATTTTTGTTTTAGCCAAACAAAGCACATTTTCCTGAAAAGCAAATACAGTATTTTATGCACACAACAGAATTTCCCCTGAACACCCTAATTAAGCATGATTACACATAATTTTAACAAGCACAGGCCACTGTAATAGCAATCTCCTACGTTTTGGGGTCATGCTGTTGATTGTGATGGAGAGGAGATAGTCATGGGAGACCTCAGTTCTCTCCAGGTGCCTGGTTATGCTATGTCCACACAGTTGTCTGAAATGCAGGGAGCCTACGCCTACCCACCAGTGGGGAGAAGCCCAGACACCATCTGCAAAGGGCATGATTGGTTGATGGCCATTCATATGCTGCAGTCTTGTTTTCTAAAGGTGATGGAAGGAAATCAATTATTTTAGAGATTCCTGCGTCAAAGCCCCAGAAAAATGAGAATTAATCTAAGAGCAGGTGCTGTGTGGACATTTGCACAAAAAAAACTATACTTCCAGCAGCTCTTTACTCAGCCAGAAATAGGAACATTTACTGATCTTGAGAGCTGTCCTTGGGTTAATAACTCCCACTGCACAACGGTCATCTGGTAGCCATCGATTATCTATTCTGGTTTCTGTTTTTTTAATCCCAAATTCAGATTAGAGATGACAGTCAAGTAGCAAATGAGAAAAAGGTGAACATACAAGCTCTGCAGAATTTCTTTTATCACAAGCGTCAAAGTCTAAGAAGCTGTGTTCAGACCTCACATAATCTGTAAAAGGTTTGACCTGAGCTTATGAGAGAGAACAGCTTTAGTTTTCTAAAATCTAAATGTTTCTAACACATTTAAAGAGATATTACCTGAATAGCTGGAGCAATGTGTGTTCTGAAGAAATTAATTAATTTCAATCCTGTGAGAAACCATATGGAGTTTAAAGGAATATTTTATTTATCTTATTTGTATAAGTTTCTTATATTTTTTGGATATTAACTCCTTATCAGATAGATGATTTGCAAATATTTTCTCTCTTTTCATGGGTTACCTTTTCATTTTCCTAATCGTTTCTTTTGCTGTGGAGAAGTCATCCCACTTGTTGATTTTTGCTTTTGTTGCTTGTGTTTTGGGTATCACACCAAAAAAATCATTGCCAAGACCAATGGCAAGGAGCTTTTTCCCTGTGTTTTCTTCTAGGAATTTTATGCCTTCAGGTCTTATGTTTAAGATGTTAACACATTTGAAGTTAGTTTTTGTGGGTGGTGTAAGGGGTCCAGTTGCCTTCTTTTGAATGTAGATATCCGGTTTTCCCAGCACAGTTTATTGAAGAGACTGTCATTTTCTCATTGAGTATTCTTGGCTCCTTTGTCAAATATTAGTTGACTATGTATGAGTGGGTTTCTTTCTGGACTCTTCCCTCTCTTCCATGGGTCTGTATTTCTGCTTTTATGACAGTGCCTTCCTGTTTTGTTTGCTGTAACTTTGTAGTATAGTTTGAAATCAGGAAGTGTGATGCCTCCAACATTGTTCATCTTCAAGATTGCTTTGGCTAGGGGTCTTTTGTGGCTCCATTCAAGTTTTAGGATTTTTTTTTTCTATTTCTGTGAAAAAATGAAGTTCCTCTCAGTCTGGGGGTGGTCCAGGGGCTGCTTCCACCTCACCCCTGTGTTCTGGGATTTTCACAGTGGTGTCTTGTCTGTGGATGGTTGCTAGCTGGTCTTCTTGTGGGAGGGGGGAGTAAGTCAGGAAGGACCTATGTCACTATCTTGATGACATCACTCTCAGTCAATTTTGTGATAATTTGGAAGATCAAATAATACAAGTAATACATTATTAGTGTATTTCACATGTCAAACAGAACTGGTATCACCTTGTCGGGAATAGTTTAGTGAGACAATGCACAGCAACTGGTCCAGAACATGGTATGTTTTAAAAGTTTAATAAATCATTCTCACTAAAAGGGATATTAGCTCATGTAATCCAATATTATCTACTGAAATTTTAGAAATGCTGTCTGTATGTATGACTGTGAGTGAATATAATTTTAGGATTCAGTTTTAATCACTGAGTACTTTTTTATAAAGAACTTCCCTGAGTACCTTTGGAATGGAAGAGACGGAGCCTGTTAAAGCTGTTGGTGAGTCTCTCGTCTGTGTGTGGACACAGATCCCAGAGACCAAAGGATGGTCAGCGATGCCTGTCCTGCATTTCCAGCTGCCCCACACCCAGCCTTGCCCAGGCTTGCTGCTGACAGTGGAAACGGGCCGTCTCCCCGGGCACTTTCCAGCATATCAATTGCGACAACCCACGGTTGGTTATACAAAGCCAACCAAACAATCATGCTGATGTTTCTGATAGGATAATTATATTTTGTCTCATCCTACCTTCTTTTTGGACTTTTTGAAATTCAAGTGGGCAACAAATACTTCTGTCAATGGAAATGGATGTTTGGAAATCCACCATAGTTCTACACTGAACGATTTATAATTTAAGAGTTGCTTTCTCTGTTTCTCTGGTAGTAGTTTACCCTCTGTTATTTAAAAAAAATACTCATTTCCTGAAGTACAGCTAAAGAACATTTATATTAAAAAAGAGTTCACAAGTATAATAAGTCCTTGATGCTAGTGGCCAATCATTTTTAGGGCTGAGAATTAAATATTATATCCAACCCAAATTCTTATTTGGCAAAATATTATTTATCTAACTCATTATCATGAAAACATTTTCAAACAAAATAGATGCATTTTATCAGTAAAGAAAATGTATTTTCATTTTCCATTGATTGCTTCTATATTTTTCAGTTTCCCTAGATCTCAGCCTACAACAAGAGCTAAGAAGTGATTGGGCTTCATTAAATTCTCCAGAGTAATTCAAACGTTTTTTATAAACACAGTTTTTACTTATTCATAAAATACACCATTATTATATTTAATAGAATTTTTTTTTCCTTTTCAGATAATAAAAGCTACACCTTTTTCCTAAATTCATCTACCCCACCTTGGATCCTAGGTGAATTAGGAGTTGGATAAACATTTCAAGAATGAGTCAGTGCATCATAAGTGTGATGGGTAGCAAACAATAGTAAAGCATGAAAGATAAATAAAATGCACAGTGACAAGTCTTACAAGAGAGAAGAGACAGGTGAAGGCAGAGCATGGGATCAAGGCTATCCCAGAGCAAGTGCAGTTGAAGTTAGAATATGGACAGTGGATTGAATGGATCAGATGAAAGACAAGAGTAGACAAAATGTTTACAGCAGGCTTGAAGGCTGAAAGGAGGAGATACTGTCAGGTACTAAAGGAAGTTGCAGCAGCTGGATTGTGGTCGCAAGGACGGGGTGGTGAAAGATGACCCAGGGGAGTTAGTGATGGCGGGCTTTCTGAGTCAGGTGAAAGCACTTGGATTAGGAAGGAAGGGGCTCACCAGGGGCATTTCAAGCAAGGTAGGGCCATAATGAGATCTGGGGCTCAGAAAGAGTATTTTGGCTGCAGCCTCAAAAGTGGAATGAGGAGGCAAAATGGGGAGCAGAGAAATAAAATTCAAATGACAGCAGTGACGATGAAAGACTGTGGACAGCTAACAGCAAAACGCTGGGGCAGTGCAGAATATTCAGGAATTCAGCCAAAACTATAAACACGTTTGTGTGCGGTGTATCTTGGGGTTTAGGAGGCTGGGTGACAGTAACCATCATAAATGGACTGTGTCAGTTCTTTGGGATAGTCCTAAAACAGTATTTTTAGTAAAAATTATGAATCATGGGAAAATGAAGATTGGTGGTTCATAGTTTTGTTGGTAGGTTCTACACCTAAGATTTCAGGATGTCATAAAAATACAAAACTGGAAGAGATATCAGCAATTATCTAGTCCCATCCCATTTTGTTTATTAATAAGGTAAAATAAAGTGGTTTGGGTTTTAGAGCCTGTTGGTGCCAAAACTGAAATGAGAATCTTCGTCAGTAAAAAATAGTGTATTTAAAAGTAGTTGTAGAATTCCCTTTAATTCAAAACAGGAGAAGAAATCTTGCAGATACTTTTAAATATTCATCGACATCTTTGAGAAATATAAAGTAATATGGGGAAATGTGGAAGGAAATGGCATTAGAGATAGTTCTGAGAAATAAACTGAACTTCTGGAATGCTAATTATAAATGTTTTGAGCACAGTATACCCTTGATAAAAACAATGAGAAAATTATAATAATGTGGGCTTCACCTAAACCTCTCAATATAAAATCATGCCAAAGTGAATTCTTCCAAATCTATGAAAAGAATAGAGCAGGCTTCTGACTAAAGGTAGAGGAATAACATTACTCTGCTCACAATTCATCTCTGAACCGAACTAAGTAACAAGGAAAATGAGAAATGTGAAGGAAAAGGAGTTATTCCATCTTTGATGGAACCATCTATAACCTGAAAGAGCGGTGTCAGCTGAGGATGGAAACACTCAGTGAAGAGGAGGACCAGGTCAGGGAGACCAGCAGGAAGGCGTAGGGCTCTGTGCTTCTCTCCAAAGGAGTTTGTGCAGTTGACGCTCAGTATCCTCAGGGGACTGGTTCCAGGACTCCCTCACCTTGAGGATGCCAAAATCGGAGGATGCTCGAGTCCCTTATATGAAGTGGCGTAGTATTTACATATAATGCACATCTGCACATCCTTCTGCATATTTTAATTGTCTCTAGAATACTTATAATGCTATCTAATAGTTGCTGGTATGCAGCAAATTCAAGTTTTTCTTTTTGGAACTTTCTGGAATTTTTTTTACTGAATGTTTTTCATCTGTGGTTGGTTGAATCTGCAGATATGAGGACAAATCGATAACAGCTGATTAGAGCTGAAGGGTCAGGATATATGGGCAGGCTGCAGGACCTTCTCTAAGTGGCATCACAGGGTAGAGAACCAGGAATTCTGAGCAGGGAAACATACACGTATGTCATCCTCATCAACTACATACTTTTAGTGTGAGAGCCTAGAGGAGAAATTGGGGGGAAAGTAGCCCCTTCGTAGCTGTGACAAACCCCCAGGCTTCACGATGCTTCGCAGGAAAACAGATGCACTTCTGCTTCTCAACATGGAGTTGACCATTTGAGCAACAGGACTGTGAACCATCATCTTCACTTTCTCATGATTAATGGCCTGTGACCCTCTAGGCTGAATGTTGGTGAAAGTGTTGTAAACAACAGACCAAATGCAGGTTCCTTTTACCCAACTTAAGCACCAGCACCTCTTCCTTTTAGCAAATTGCTCATCCAGGAAAAGCTTCCCACTTAAAAGATGAGAAAGTTAAAGACCAAGCATGAGCCCTTCACAGAGCAGAAAGGACCAGAGATACTACAGCCTCCAGATAGGTAGCATCTTGGTCAGTCACTCCCGTGGTCCTGTAGAAGATCTCATCATCACCATGAACTTTGATGCTCTAGATACTCAATTCCCACCCTCTTGTGTGCTCACTATTGTTCCTTCTGGTCCCCCGACACCAACAGTTCTCACCCCGAGACCTTTACGCCATTATCCCTACCATCTTTCCTCATCAGTGTCTTTTCTTCACATAATCATAAAGTTGATAGAATAAAAATAAACCAGTTTCCCAATAATTAGTCTACTAACATCAGAGAATAATGTTTCCCTTTGGGCTTCATAGAAATAATATTTCAGTAAAATGTAAACAATATTCTCAGTAGTATTTTAAAGAAGTATTTATCAACAGGAATAAAGAGCAACAGACTCTTTCAACAACTCTCGATATATGCCAGTGACATGATTCTGAAGTTTAAGTCAGTAAGAAAAAGTATGTCAAGGGAATGTAAAAGTGGCCCTATCTTGACCTAATGAAAGACTTCACCTATTCTAGAAGAGTAAACTGACTGCATGGGCATAGCTTCATGCAGTTTTCCATAAGTAGTGTGTCTTTCATTTAAATTGAATTAGTTTGCTGGAGTTGGCAGAACAAAGTACCACAGACTGGGTGGCTGAAACAACAACAATTCATTTGCTCACATTTCTGGAGACCGGATGTCCAAGATCCAAATGTTGCCAGGTTGATTTCTCCTGAGACCTCTCTTCTTGGCTTGTGTGTAACTGTCTCCTGGCTGTGTGCAAATCCCTGGTGCCTCTTCTTAAAGGAACATCAGTCCTGTTGGATTAGAGCCCAGTCATTATGACCTCATTTAACCTTAGTTACCTCCCTAAAGACCCTACCTCCAAATGTAGCCATGTTGGGGCTTAGAGTTTCAGGGTATGAATTATGAGGTGACAAAATTCTGTCCATAGCATCTCTGAATAATAATTGATTAGCAGTTAATTCAATATTGTATTCCCAGATAAGTACTTGCTATGCGGATATCCTGGTTTGCCAAATTAGGACAGAGCCATATGCTTGGATAAAATGACATTATCATATAAGATGAAATGCTTAACAAGAACACATGACTGAGTAGATGTGATGCCAACTCTTTAGAAGTGACCTAATGAAGTACTGTGGGCAAAGCCAAGATGCTTTTCCAGAAGCAATTTTGGGCTCGCTCTAATGCACAGATAATTGGATAATCAAGTGCCCAAATGTTGTGCCTAATTGTAGAGCAAAGTTGACAAAATTAGCCTAGAAAAATGTTTAAATTATACATAGCTAAATGCCCATTTCAGTCCAAAAATAATCTCTGTAAAGTAGGCACAAGACATCTGTCTTAGCAGATACAGTAAATCCAGAATGTTTATCTTTAGTTTTATATAGTAAATGTTATTTAGTAACACTTAGTAGAGAAAGTAAACATACAATATCTGTCCCAGTAAAGCAGATATAGGATAGTCATCTCTAAGCAGTGTGACTTCCTGTCTGTGAGAAAAACTGGCTGTAAAACACTTGGAGGAAACAGTGAGTTGTTCTAGGGCTGCTAACTAAAAGCGTGTGAAATGCTAGCAAAAGTAGCTTCATTTTGGTACAGTTAATGCCTCCTTAGGAAAAAAAAAAAGCTAATGGAGCAGATAATTTATTAACAGGCTCCCTAGTTTCTAAAATTAAAATTCACTTCTTTTTTTCTTGATTATGCACCTCTTTCTCTTCTTTATTACTGGCCATCCAAATGTGGTTTCCAGCCATGACAGTACAAATCAATTGGAAGTCAGCAAATTGAAGAGTCCTCGTAAATTGTCATCTAGTCCAGTAAAAGATACCTCACACCTACCTGATCTTTATGGCAGAATTAAGAAAGAATAACGAATCACAAAACGGCTTTGATTCATGATACTCTCAGGCATTTTCTTATTTTTTACCTAATCTGTTATTTTTCTACCTCTGTGACAATTGTTCGGGTAATACATTTTTTCTAGAATGACATTTCCTTTTATTTACCTTTAACTCCCAACTTATTCCCAAAAGAATTTACAGAAACGTATTTGTACTTTTTTCCTGAACACAAAATAACAAGATTTTTAAACACTGTACCAGCTAACATTGCCAAACATATTAAAAAGGATTTTATGTTTGAGAGGGGCTTTCCTTTCCATTGACATGGTATTTTTGGCAGGAGTTAAATTCAATTTCTAATTTTTCTAGCATTTTGTGGCAGATATCGTGGATGGGCTATGCAGATGCCACTTTAGAAAACACTATTTTCCTTTGTCTTCCTCCATGAGAGAGTCTGGGAAGTGCTGGTGTTACATTTCCAGGATCCTTCAGAGGTAGAAATGGTCAGATGAGCAGCAAGACACAAAGAGATGTAGCAGAAGTCACTAGATAGGGCCTCTGGAAAAGTTTTTTTTTTTTTTTTTTTTTTTAAAGAAAGAACCCCACTGGCTGCCCTTGTGCGGGACTTTGACTCTCTGCTTTCTTCCTACCTTGAGACCCAGCAGCCACTTTGGGCCATGAGACCACAACCCTCAAGATGTCAGCCAGCACATTCAGGGTGATGGAAAATAAAAATGAAGAGCCTGGGTTCTTACTGACCTGACCCACTGGTCTCTTTTGCACTCCCTACATCCATTATTCTTGTTATATGAGGAAAATAAAATGCTCATTAATTTAAGCCTAAGTTCCTTGAACTTTTTGGTTACTAGCAGCCAAATGCAATCCTGACACCATATGAAACACAATTCATGCTATTTAATGACACTCATACTGTGCCCTGTGAAAAAGAGGACAGTTTAGCTTGTGAGATTACTTAGCTGTTTTTGCACTACTTTAATTTATTGGTGGATTTATTGCACACGTTGAACCATTTCTATGTGATTATTTTAAAGTAGGCATATACAATAAATCCACTTTGCTTGTTTTAGTCCAAATTAGGGACTTTGTTTTAGTCCAAATTAGGGACACAAAGCTTTGTTTTAGTCCAAATTAGGGACCGTAATTGGGAAACTACTCCAATTTTCCCTTTGATAGCACACATGGTTACATATTTACTTACGGAATATTTATTACCAGAGGTTATGAATGGTCTAAATCAGTAATTTTTTTGGGGGGGGATGTTATCTCTATATCTGCATTCCATTGCTGACACAGCCTAGGAAAATGTGTGTTTGTTGGGAGAAGAGGGGGTTAAATTCTGGATGTTCTTTTGTTCAAACCCTTGTCGTCCACTAGAAAGTAGCTCTTGCCAGGCTCTGCACCTAAGTGAGTTCAAGGTTCCTCATCATGAAAGCTACAGCTTCTCATCCCTTCCCCCCACGACCAGGGAATGCCTCAAGTCCTGAGTTACATACTGTCCTGTTTGACATCTGTTTCTTCCCTTCTCTCCCAATCAGTGTAGCTAAATGGCCCATGGGGAAATACTAGAATTTGTGATTGGTAGGGGTGGGGCTCCCGGGGTGACTCTGATGTATAGGCAAGTTTGGGAACCACTGATGGAGACAGAAGACAGAGGCCCAGGCAAAAGAGGGGTCTGTTTAACTTTACTTGAATCAGGGATGCCTCATTCTCCACAAGCACAGTAGTTAATCTCTCAGTCTCAAAGCTTCCGATCAACAGGAAAGACAAAAATAAGACAGAGGCATCTCAGACATTCTCAGGTCTTGCATTCTGTCATGCTAATGCTTGAAGGGCCAACTTCAATTGAATTTCTAAAGTTGAAGGGCTTCTTCCTTTCCTTTTTGACTTGTTTCCTCCTGAAATCAGGGGACCAGGAATGCTGGGCCTTTGTTAAGAGGATGGAAATTAAAGTGGAAAAGAAGTAGAGGAGCCCGGAGAAGACCACCACATGAAGGAGCAGGGGTGGGGCGCAGGGTGGGCGACGGCAGCCACCGGCTTCTGGAGCCAGTGTAGCTGCCGTGTGACCATAACTCCTACAGCGCCAGAGCAAACCACTTCCACATGGCCTACGGGGAAAGAGCTCTGGGCTGGACAGCAAGGATGTCAAAGTTCAGAGTCTATTTTCCCTTTGACTGTTTATTTTTATTTTAAGGACATTTGATGTTTAATATTCACTTCCGAGTATCTTTGACGAGACAGGTGTCTCACCAAGTGCCCTGTGATGGTCAGCCGTCACAGTCTCTTCGAATCACTAGACTGTAGACTTCCTGAAGATAATAAATCATTCCTGGTCCTAGTACCCTAGCACATAAGGCATGTTCCACAATTTTTTAAAAAATGAAAGGGAATAATAAAGTTCCCTTGGTTATTATGTGAAAGATCTGTGAATTGAACCTATATTCTCAGTCTGATACCCCTTCCTGTAGTCCATGCTACCCACCAAGCATATATAAATGGGTCAATAGAAGGTAAATCTTCATAATAACTTAGGATTGGTGTTCCTGGCAGCAGAGAAGCTAAAATCAATACAGCTGATAACCCTAAGGTAAGTCTTGTCTTATGGTGGCATTTAGGTGTCTTCTCTCCAATCTTTATTATGGGACGATGTTTCACAATAATTTAGGAAACAGTTTGATAGATTATCCGGTTTCTGTAGCTCTTACGGCATGATCGTAATAAAGCACAACGGAAGAATACAATCCACGTAAAAGTCTAGAGACTGTGCATAGCCTGGTCCTCAGTCAGTCCTGTGTTTTCGTGTCCTCCCCATCTCTGCCTTTATCCCCAGAACATGATCACTTGTGGCCTTCTTGCTCTTCCGCCTGCCTGCCAGGAGCATCCCTCCCTCAGCCCTGAGTGCTACCTGCTGCTCACTGCCTGTGGGACAGCCTTCTCCCTTACCCATCTGACTGTCCCCCACTTCAAGTCTCCGCTCACAGGTTCACTTTTCAGAGACCTTCTCTGACTGTCCCACCTGAAAAGACCCTCTCACTACCCTCTACTTCCTCCTAACTGCTTTCTTTCTCCAGTGCATTTGTCCCTGTCTGGCATACTTTAGACTATTTGTGTATTTTCTGCTGGCTGCCCTAAGCCACACGCTCCACAAGACCAGCTGCTTGGTCTGCTCACTTGTTTGTTAGACCTACAGCTAGAGCAGTGAATGGTGCTCAAAAGTATCTGTCACAGACTAAGCAATTAGGCAACGGTGAGTAACTCTTCATAGAGAAAAAAAAATAAAAACCTACGCAGGCTGTGTTACAGCTAAAAACTACCCAAGCCTGGGCAGACATTTCAGAAGTTCCTTTTAAATAACAATACAATGCCAAGTGTCCACTTTTTTCGGGCACTATTTAAGTACTAGGAAGTCCAGAGAGAGATAAGGCTTATCATTCTGGAAAAATTAACAGTGCAATGGTATAGAAAGACAGGTCCACATCTCAATCAGTCTAGATGTGACTATTTCTTAAACCTCTACAGGAGAGCTACCTGTAAACCCTAGAGTAGGGAGCAAAAGTAATCTGGATTATAGGGCTTTGAAGGGACTTTAACCAAGAGGGATATTATAAAAAGGGAGAGGGTAGTATCTTTGACAGGAGGACCAGCGTGGAAGCAAGCATGAAGTGTCCTGGAACACTCAGGATGCCTCTGCTGCTGGAATGAGAGAGCCCTGGATGGGTTGGGAGACCCTGAGGTCGAAGAAGTGTCAAGTGTGTGGAAAATGTACCCTGATTGACCTGAATGGTCTCTACAATTCACAGACCTGGCAGGTGGGTCCACCTGCAGGTGCGCTCCTGTGGGCGGGTTTGGAGAAGGCAGGGCAATTCCTTGGGAGTGTGGAGGAGAAGATGAAGAAGTGAGAGCCAGAAACAGGGAGTCCCCGATGCATGGGAAAGTCACGTGGAGAGAGTCAGATGAGGGACACCAAGCCAGGATATTTAGCTGTGCAGAGGAGTCCAGGGGAACTCGGTTATTACTCAAACCAGCGTTCATTCATCTGTGCCAGTTCCCCTGTGTGTTGGGGTCGTGGCAGGTGCAAAGACGGTACAAAAAGAGGAGCAATAATGGTTCTCAGTTAGCAGGCAGCCTTACAGGGAAGCTGTGGACTGTACCATGAGGTAAATATAAGACAGCAGCTGTGGCATTTTGGATTAAGGATTGGATTTAATTAAATGACTTTTGTAGATCAAAAATTGTCAAATAATTGGCAAGTGGATATGGCTCACCGTAATAGTTTTAATATCCTTTCTCAGAAATGCGGCTGATAAGTTCTCTGCCATAGCAGACTCAATTGTCAGTCTCAGTATTTTGGTTTACATGTCAATGAATACTGATATGCCAGGAAAAAAGAAAGAGCTCAGATACATTACAAAGTAGTGAATCCAATTATGTATTATATAAACATAGGCATAGTATAAACTATCAAATAAAAATCAAATGTATTAGAGATGAATGTTAAATATGTAATGTCAATGTAACATAAATGTTTAAGTCAATTATAAAAATAATATTCAAAAATAAATACTTCATAAAATTTAGAAAAATTAATCAACATGAAAAAGTGAAAATGAATAACATTAATTTGTACTTTTAAAGGTCATTGTCAAAGAAGAACACATCAGTAGGAACTCCATTGAGTCCCCAGTAAACTTTTGTACAAATATCCCCAACTGCTAAAAAAGCAGCATCAGAGAAGGAGTGAGGAAATAATTACAACCTAGTATTTTCTTTAGGCTCCTCGTTACCAAATCCCATTTCTAGTGATAATTTAGAAGAGATATTTGACCAGCTTTTTTTTTTCCTCTGGGGGCTTCAATCTTTTCACTGATAACAAACAATGGTGTTTGTTTCCAGGAAAGCACGTCAAGGTCATCTTGGACATTTTGCATTTTGTTGCGCATAGAAAGGAGGTTTGATGCAGTTACTGTTGTCAACGTCAACCCAGTCTTATTCTTACTTTACTTGTTCTGCTTGTTCAGAAAACACATGAGGTAGATGCAGATTCTCAAGTGTAGACAGTGTGACCTCCAAGGGAAATATCTGAATCTGTGTGGATTTTGTCACAATTACTTAGGGCTCGTGCGTAGGGGTCACGAATGCAGAATGTCCAAAGCTGCCCGAATGAAGCTTCACTGGCCTAATCGTGGGACACGTTCATATTCTCTGGGTGATGAGTAGGTCAGGCTCACACACGCGGACCTACTGATACTGATACATCTCACTAGTCCATGCCGAACTCCTAGTAACAGACGTGCCAGACAACAGGTTCTGCTCAGCCAGCCCTGGCCTTGCATCAGGGAAAACCAGCATCTTTAGTGGAGATGAAGGACCACTGGATGCTCTAGACCCTCAGCATGGGAAGCGGAAAGACCCTCATCCACATCCACCCTGTGTGTCTACACCCAGTTTATTTCAGAGCACTCTGCAAAGTCAGGAGTTCCCTGACTCAATTAATGTAGAAAACAGTATTCCCCAAAATGCCGTAATGTATTTCATTATAAAAAGTTATGAGCTTTAGCATCACAGAGGCAAAAAGAAACTTCTAGAAGTCTAAGGTTTGCTAATAATCATAGTAGTGGCTAATATTTTGAGCCCTATATGCCAGGGACTAATGTGAATTATACAGTTTAGCTCTCATAGTCGCCTGTGAGGTAGAAAACAGTAAACTGAGGGAGTGAAAATGGAAACTTTTCAAGACTGAATTGCACCTGGTGGTCCAGCAGAGCCTGGGAATCTCAAAACCAAGTCTGGTGTTCCCATTCCTGCCCTCAAAGCTGTGTCCTTGGTCAGGACCCTGGACTCCTGCCCCCCTACCCAACTGACAGGCCACACCAAATGCAAGGTCTTTTCTGTTATAAGCCATTGGTCTGAATTGCCTTTGTTTATTTCAGTCAAAGAAATTTGGTTCAAGGCATCCCAAGTGTTAAATTCAAGTAGATACATTCCCAGCTCTGTTCAACTCAAGTTCAACAACTTGAACTCCAAGGCCCGTCCTTAAGGAAGAGTATTCTCTGAGGCTTTCTTGGGCCTGTGTTGCATCTGGGAACATTTTAGCTCCTGTATAAATGTTATGTTAGGGTTGTCTTCTTTATTTGATACCTGAGCCATCAGGAGAGTGCGATGAACCTGTCTGTACACAGTACCTGGTTTTGTTTTGTTTTGTGTTTCATTTGCTAGTTTGCTAAGAAAACAGAAGTGGTAATATCCTACATGTTGAAGGTTCAGCACCATAATATTACAAGCTGATTTCACTTTGAAACTCCTGAATGCTCGCAAGTAAAGTTTCTCCTCTTGAGGAGAATAAGCTATCTCTGGGTCAATCTCTGGGCTCGTATAGGTTCCCCACATGGCAGGCACATGCCTGAAAACCACCCGGAAATTCAGCTCATAGTCACTTCCACAGACATTCCAAAAAATGAGAACTTGATCAGAAAGCGTTTAGGTTGCTAATAAAACCGACGTTTGAATTTGCTCTTGGTCGTGGCAAATGATGAGGTGCAAACCTGTGAAGAATCTGGGAAGGATGACCGAGACACACCTCTGTGAGCCGTACCCAGAGAAACCGTCCTGAACTGTGGACACTCACTCTTCTGCGTCTGCTCCCCAGCCCTGCGGAGGGTCTTCTGAACTTGTATCACATCATGTATCAGATCACATCATGTATCACCTGAAATCCCTGCAACATCTGCTTCCCAAAAAAAAAACCCCACAGGCTGCTCTGGACCAGTCCCTCCCTTCCTCTGCAAGCCACCTCTTCCCTCCCATCTCCCTGCAGGTCCTGAGCACAGCGGCCGTGTTTCCTTCTCCACCCAACCCTTCAGCCTCCTGCATTTCACTTCAAACTACCCTTCATCATCTCAAAAATTGTTACTGTTTACCTCCATATAATGTAAGCCCCATGCCTGCAGGAATTTAGTCTTGTTTGTCCACTAACCGTCTTACGTAGAACAGAGCCTGACTCACAGTTGGCCCTCAAAGAATATTTTTTGTATGAATAAATGAATAACATATTTTAGTTAATACATTATGTCGTTAACATGACAGAGCAAAGTTGAAATGTATCTATAATTTTGGTGTATTTGTATCCACATTTCATTACAATGTTATAATGAAAAGAGGCTTGATGCTGCATATTTTCTTTCATCTGAAGACCATGAATATACTTGTTTTGTTTCATAAATGAATTTTAACATCAATTGAAGGGAAAGAATATTCAAATGGATATATAGACTTAAATATTCAGTAGGAAATGAACTATCTTATATGGCTTACATTAAAAAACACATCAATTAAAACAAAATTGGTGTTTACATTTTAATGGTAGCAATTGTAGGTAACATGCAGGAAGGGTGTAGACCAGGAAGAAACGTCTATTAATTGTAACATTTGCATTGTCAACACATCTGTGTAGCCTTGTGTATCCCTTAAAAGACAGTAAGTTAAATACCTTTCTCTTAAATTTAAAGTACACATTTTTCTCGCTTTTGTAAATAAATGTTAGATGAATTGAGTATCCTTTTGAAACTGTTTACAGAAACAATGCAAAAATAAACCACTGTTCATTTTCAAAATTGTTAAAAAATGTTAATTGTGTACCTTTTTAATGGTTCATTTGTCTTTCCCATTTTCAGAAATTGAGAAGGGAGGATGTGGGGACCCAGGTATCCCTGCCTATGGGAAGCGGACAGGCAGCAGTTTTCTCCACGGAGACTCCCTCACCTTCGAATGCCAGGCAGCCTTCGAGCTGGTGGGGGAGAGAGTTATCACATGTCAGCAGAACAACCAGTGGTCTGGCAACAAGCCCAGCTGTGTATGTGAGTACTGAGCCTGGTCCTGGGTCTATTCCGAGGCTGCCTTGAGAGGGGGAGAGAAGCAGGGCGGGTGCTGAGGGCGGGCAGCTCTCAGCATCGCTTGGGAGCATGACATTGACCAGAAACAGCCAGGGCTTCTCAGACACTAGCTCTCATGCTTTCTTCACTTACTTAAAACCAATCAGTGATGTTCTTACTACTAGATAGATTAACTCACTGAGAGCTTTCCACTAGAAAGATCCTAACAGAGCATCACTTCCATCCAGAAGGGCTGATGCCAGACTGTTTGAGCCATCAGTAGAGCCCGGGGTCTTTACAACCCAATAATGTCCTGTGACACTTAAGACAAGTTGTGAGCATGGGCCATGCTGTCACTTTGCATTTCAATGGAAGAACTGCCTGCTTCCTCATAAGTGTTTTAACAAGTAGAAAAGAAGGACTTAATAGCCAATTGAAAAGCAGGATTGTTTTGTAACTAAATATAGCAATGACTGGGAACACATATGAAATTATGTGGAATAGTAAGCATATCCACACCCTAGAAATAAGTCCAATAGATGTTCCCTCCAAAAACTGAAGAATATGTATTCATATTTGTGTAATATATACATATATATAAATGCTTTATATATATATATTCACATATATAATGTATATATGTGAATATATATTACTGACTTTTGAGTACACATTAAGTATTCCAACAGATTTTTATATTATCCACCCAGGACACGGTCTGATTTTCCAAGTTATTATTTAATCATTGTTACCCTATAAATAATTTAAAAATTAACTTGAAAAAATGCACTTTAAAGGCAAACACAAAATTTAAAATGAAAAGTTATCGTAGAAAACTGACTAGAACCAATACTGTTTTCTGGAAATTGTTCTTATGACACAGGCATACTTTTTCATATTAATATTTGCTCTTCTGAAGGTAGAAAGTTGCAACTAGAAATTTTAATATTTGCCACAAATTTCAGTCAACTTGATAGGATCATTTTTGAATCAAGCTTGCACTTTATTATGTATAGGCTCTAGTTGTTCTATATATTGAACGTATTCTATTGACAACTTGGGAAAGAGAAAATGTTATGGTCCAGGATCACCCATTTAAAAACAGTTGGACGATCCTAGGTAACTGTAGGTATGGATTTTCCCCAAGTCCTTCGCATGTAGCCAGTCCTTTGGATATGGGCAAAATTGTTTGAAAATTTATCTGTGTCTTCACAGTTTCCTGTTTCTTCAACTTTACGGCATCATCAGGAATTATCCTCTCACCAAATTATCCAGAGGAGTATGGTAACAACATGAACTGCGTCTGGTTGATCATCTCTGAGCCTGGCAGCAGAATTCACCTCATCTTTAATGACTTCGATGTGGAGCCTCAGTTTGACTTCCTTGCAGTCAAAGATGACGGGATTTCGGATATAACCGTGCTGGGCACTTTCTCTGGCAACGAGGTGCCCTCCCAGCTGGCCAGCAGTGGGCACGTCGTTCGCCTAGAGTTCCAGTCGGATCACTCTACCACCGGCAGAGGCTTCAACATCACCTACACCAGTAAGTGCGCCCGCACCTGCCCCATGTCCACTTCTCCCCTGGTTCTCACGTGTGTGAAGCCCAATGTCAAGGCTGATACTCCAGGGGTTTCATAATTACAGTTTGTAAAATTATATAGCAGTATCCTGAGAACCTAGAAAATACCTCACTCCGTCTAGGTTAGTGTCCTGCTCACCCCTATAGTGAGGACTGGATCACAGGTCTTCTCTCTCTCTGGTTTTCCATCCATCCACCCATGTGTCCTCCATGCAACAAAATAGAATAGTAAAAAGGACTGAGGCGTTTGGGGTCAGGAGCCATGGATTAGAACACCTGCACTTGGATATACTTAGTTAATTTGGATAAGATGGCTAACTTTTCTTTGCCTCAGATTTCTCATTTGCATTAGAGATTATATTTAAGAACATCTGCTTAAATTGCATTGTTAAGGGAATAAAGTAAGATAATAATGTTAAATAAGAGTTATAATTTACTGACTGCCTACTTCTCTTAGGTGCTGTGCTTATGATTTGACAGGAATTATTTCATTTAACATTGCTGGAACTCTGGAATAGAAGCTTCATATTCCTCATTCTGTAAATAAAGATAACTAGGCTCAGATCACGAGAGTAATCTGCCCAGGGACAGGTAGTAAACACAAGACCCAGGATGCTAATCTAGATATGTCAGAACCGAAAACCTTTTTTATCACCTACGTATCTCATCTCTGCTTTTCTTAGTGAAAAAGTGCTTTCAAACTGCGAAATGCTGTGTAGATGATAGTGATATCTCTCTATACATCTCTTTCTCTCTGTCTCTCTAGTCATCAATATTCTGTTTATTGAATATGTTTATTTATCTATGAAGATATAACTGAAATTTGGGAAAATAAATTGCTTTATAAGTGGTTTTGTTTTCTTCTGTTTTAATACTCATAATTAACATTGAAGTATTTTTTATTCTAGTCTTTTTTCTTTTTCTTTTCAGCATTTGGTCAAAACGAGTGCCACGATCCAGGCATTCCCATAAATGGACGGCGTTTTGGTGACAGGTTCCTGCTTGGGAGTTCGGTCTCTTTCCACTGTGATGATGGCTTTGTCAAAACCCAGGGGTCGGAGTCCATCACCTGCATCCTGCAGGATGGGAATGTAGTCTGGAGCTCCACCGTCCCCCGCTGTGAAGGTGCGGGTCCTCTATTGTTTGCCAGTTATTTTCCTTTGAAATGGTACATCTAATTTAAAAAACAGACAAGCAAACAAACAATCAACAGTATTGGTTTCCTAGGGCTGCCGTACCAAGTACCACAAACTGGTGGCTTTAACAACAGAAATTTATTCTATCCCAGCTCTAGAGGCCGGAAGTCCAAGATCGACGTGTCGGAAGGACTGGTTCCTTCTGAGGCTGTAAGGGAGAGCTGTGTTCCAGGCCCCTCTCCCAGCTTCTGGTGGGTTTGCTGGCAGTCTTCAGAGTTTCTTGGCTTATAGAATCATCATCCCCGTTTTCTTCATGTGAGAATGTGTCTGTGTCCAAATTTCCCCTCTTTCTAAGGACACCAGTCATATTGGACTAGAGCCCAGTCTAATGATCTCATCTTAACTAATTATGTCTGCAGTACCCTTATTTCCAAATAAGGTCACATTCTGAGGTGCTGGGATTAGGAATCCAGAATGTCGTGGGGGAGTGCGTAGTTCAACCTATAACAACAATGTAGTTTTTAGTTAACTATTTTGTTGCCCTTAGTGTAGCTGACATAAATACTGCCTAACTAATTTTCTTCTTGACATTTCCACTCTGGTTACGTATGTAAGAAAACCAAAAGGGAAAAAATTAAGGAGAATATTACCTTTGATGTTTACTCAGGTAAAAAAAAAAATTTACTTAGAATGTAAACTCATACCCTCCCTATCAGAATGGTCCAAGTGTAATGAGCTAAGAAAGGCCTTTTTAAAAAGTATCTCTAGTAAGTGCCGAAGAAATACAGATACTTTTTAAAAAGTAGACATTTTTTAGAGCAGTTTTAGGTTTACAACAAAATTGAGTGGAAGATACAGAGATTTCCCACACACCCCCATATATGCACAGCTGCCCCCATTATCAAACATCCCACGCCAGATGGTACGCTTGTTACAACCGATAGACATATGGTGACACGTCACCATTACCCTGAGTCCGCAGTTTCCATTAGGGCTCCCTCTTGGGATTGGCCGTTCTTCGGGCTTGGGCAAATGTACGTGACATGTATCCACCATTACAGTGTCACACTGGGTGTTTTCACGGCCCTAAAATCCCCTGTGCTCCACCTATTCATCCCTCCCTCCTCCTTCCCTGCTTGCTAACCCACACGGGCAGTGGGGCTCTGCCTCACCTCCTTGTTCTGCCCTCAGCTCTACCTCCAAAGTTATTCCTCATTAGTTCAAGGATCAGCATTATTTTAAATCATCATTGGCTGATGCTGCTAAATTTACAGAACGATGTTT